>NC_091154.1:10127250-10245700 GCF_040958095.1 Procambarus clarkii
TGAAGAGTCAACAAACACAATACATGTACCCCCTATTAGACTATTTTACAGGAACTTCTTTTCAATGGCTCATAAAACTGAGGAAAGGGTCCTGAAAGATATTGTTGATAGGAATGTTATCCTCTACAGACAAAAATCAGAAAATACAATTAACAATTACAACCAAAAAAAATGGCCATCCTATGCAGGCGATGAGTCACAATAATGTGGCTAAAGTATGTTGACCAGACAACACACTATAAGGTGAAGGGACGACGACATTTCGGTCCGTCCTGGACCATTCTCAAGTCAATTGTGATTGTGTTGCAATCGACTTTAGAATGGTCCAGGATGGACTGAAACATCGTCGTCCCTTCACCTTCTAGTGTGTGGTCTGGTCAATGGCCAACCTACTCATGAAAAACTCTCCAGACACCAAGCAGAACGCCTTGAAGGAACCAACGTCTTCTATGCCTTCAAATGCGCACTTGGGGACTATAAGCCCCAAAGAACTCAATATATAGGCAAGACAACGTCTCTTTCCAGGCAATTAACAACGAATAAACAACAGGGCTCCATCAAGGAACATATAATCTCTTCTCACAACCAGACCATTACCAGAGAAATCTTAACAAACAACACAGAAATCATTGATAGATACAGCGATAGCAGGAGGCTCGACATCAGCGAGGCACTACACATCAAAAAGTCAACACCAGCAATCAACAGCCAATTAATGCACAACTATATTCTACCCACTTCAAGACCCCAAACCAATATAGAAGCAGCAAGAGAAAGTATGAAGAATAGACCTCCTGCAGTTACCTCCATTCTTATGTTTTTATACCCATTGGTTCATGTTCAATCATGTGTAAATGTCAATCACCTCACCCAAAACTTTTGTATCATATCACCTCACCCAAAACGAGTATAAGTATGGATGTATTTTGTGTGTGTAAACTAAAGTCTTTGAAAATGTAATAAGTTATTATAAAACGCATTCAGGTGTCAGATCAGAAATAAAAATGAGTTTTGGAGAATTGATTTTTCAATTACCGTCGACAGTGAAGAGAAACATAAGAAATATTGAGAAAATTTGTGTTAGAATGATTAATCTTACCTTTTCAGTCATATTCAACAACATATATATTATATAATATTGTACCTACTCCCAGTTCCAGTGCTTAATACAATATATAATTATTACAAATATAAGTATCCATATCCATAACTTAGTCATAGACCATGTATTATATTTTACATGTCTTTAATAAGAGAACCAAATTGTAAAGCACATAATTACTCAAATAAAAATATATATATATCAAAAAGAGCAAAATTGTTTTATCTTTGTTAATATTTACCTGAGAATGATTTCAAGTTTTTCTTCACTGATAGCTTTCCTGGTGTTTGCTTGATTTATGAAGTGCATCTAACTTCTACAATGACAGCTTCACATATATATATGAGGAGCATCTAACTTTCATATTTCTCACACAAAAATAAAAACAAAAAATATCTTTGTAGGACAACCAATTGACAAGGTGATAGCATGAAGCTAGTTCAATATGAAGCTTACGATTTCCCAATTGAATATTGGATTAATGTTAATTTAATGTACTAATATGTGCCTTATTATACTTCAGCATTCTCTGAATGTTCTCCCTCATTAAAAATGTTTCGCCTATCACCTGAGTGAATCATTCTGTGCCTCTTCATATTACCAATTTGACTGAATCTCTTCCCACATTCTGGACACTGGTGAGGTTGATCACCTGTATGAACTAACATATGCCTTATTATAGCTGTACGATCCCTAAATCTTCTCCCACACTCCGTACACTCAAAAGGCTTTTCACCTGAATGCACCATCCTGTGAGTCTTCATATGTCCATGATGACTGAATTTCTTTCCACAATCTGGACATGCATGAGGTTTCTCTCCTGTATGCACCATCCTGTGAATCTTCAAGCTATGAAGGTCACTGTATCTTTTCCCACATTCTTGGCAATCATGAGGTTTATCACCTGTATGAATGACCCTGTGTCTCTTCATATTTCCAAGCTGACTGAACCTTTTTCCACACTCAGGACACTCATGAGGTTTATCACCTGTATGCACCATCCTGTGAGTCTTCATATGTCCAAGAGAAATGAATCTTTTTCCACACTCTGAACACTCAAAAGGTTTACCACCCATATGCACTAATATGTGCTTTATTAAATTACTACGTTCAATAAATCTTTTCCCACACTCATCACACTCTAAAGGTTTTATGCCAGTATGCACGAATCTGTGAGTTTTCATATTTCTAAGCTGATTGAATCTCTTCCCACACTCTGGACACTCATGAGGCCGGATACCCGTATGTACAATCCTGTGCCTACTCATATCACCAAGACAAATGAATTTTTTCCCACATTCTGGACATTCAAAAGGTTTAAAATCTGTATGCACTATCCTATGACTGTTCAAATTTGCAATACGACGGAATTTCTTTCCACATTCTAGACACTCGTGAGGTTTATCAACCGAATGCACTAACCTGTGAGACTTCATATCTCTAAGACGTCTAAATGTCTTCAAACACTCTGGACACTCATAAGGTTTATCATCCGAATGCACCAACCTGTGAGACTTCATATCTCGATGACGACTGAATCCCTTCCCACACTCTGGACATGAGTGAGTTTTCATTTTCTTTATGATACGTGAGGATTTTCTCCCTCCGAGTGACTGCGAGTGTGTTAGTGTTGGAAGACGGATCACAGTGAAGCCTGTGTGTTTACAGTTAGGCTTGAGGTTTGTTTCCTAGAGCTAGACTTTGTGTGAGAGCTTGACAATCAAAAGATTGATGATTGATGTAGGCTAAGCCACCCAAGAGGTGGCACGGGCATGAATAGCCCGTAAGTGGTAGATTTGTTTTAGTAAATGTATACTGTGTGTTGAGATCGCATTAAATCTTCAGGCTGCTATCGTGCGGGAGGATAGTGCTTGACAGTATTTATGAAGGTGGACAGTCAATCGTTCTTCTTTCTCTTTATGACGGGTTCAGTTTGTGTGGAGGATTTCACCTCTGGTTATCTGCAAGTGATGGGAGATGCGTCACGGTGGAGAGTCAATTTTGAGGGTCAGGCCTGGCTCGAGTGTTGTTTCTTAGAGTTAGACTCGACATGACCACTTGGCCGTCAATAGTGGAACTTCTTCTTAGTGATAGGTGCAGTTTGTGTCAAGGTTTTTCCGCAATGTCGATATGTGGAAACTCACCCGCCATTATTGTTTGTTGATCGTTGCAAAATGGCGGTGGACGCTTACACTCCGGTGTCTGCCTGGATACATTCTTTATGTCAAAAGCTTTGGGTTAACTGTAGTATATATGGTTTAATTTAATTGTGTCTGCGAATTGGTAATTAATTGTCAGGGAAAGGGAGTTTTTACCTGTCCCCAGCTAGGTCCTCAGATATTATTTATATTATCCTCTCACTTGAAACTAAATCTAGTAACCCTTCTGCATTATTACTGTAGCGAGAAAACCTTATACTCGCTGTATGTGATGTGTGTTTATGTATGTATTAACACGATGTACTGAACGGGGTGAGAATAGCTTGAGCTACCTCATCCCTTTGTGTGTATTTTACCTCATTAAACTTATTTCAATTTCAATTTATACTCGCTCCAATCTCTCATTATCTTAATGGCATAACTAATTAGCACTAATTACAGAAGCTGTAATCTTTTCCCTAATTACAGATAACAGTTCTTCCATCCTCCTATCTATTTGGAGGAAGCTAAGGTGTAGTCACCATATATAAGCAAGCGATATGAGAATAGCCGACCAGCTCTTGATACTGGTAATGGCTCAAAAGGGCCACCACTTACGGGCTATTCATGCCCGTGCCACCTTTTGGGTGGCTTAATCTTTATTATCATCATCATCGAATAGCCGACGACCATTTGGTCACCACTTGGTCCGGGAGACATCTCCCGTCACGCAGGGTGCAGTTGCGCCTCCACAGATCTCCAGTGTCATCTTTTGATGCTGGTAGTGGCTCGAAAGGGCCACCACTTACGGGCTATTCATGCCCGTGCCACCTCTTGGGTGGCTTAATCTTCATCAATCAATCAATCGAATAGCCGACATCATTTGGTCACCATTTGGTCCGGGAGACATCTCCCGTCACGCAGGGTGTAGTCATACCACCACCGATCTCCAGTATCATCTATTGATACTGGTGATGGCTCAAAAGGGCCACCACGTACGGGCTATTCATGCCCGTGCCACCTTTTGGGTGGCTTCATCTTCATCTTAACACATTCACAAGGGAGACATCTCCTGTCATGCAGGGTGCATTCCCACCTCCACTGATCTCCAGTATCAGCTCTTGATACTGGTAATGGCTCAAAAGGGCCACCACTTACGGGCTATTCATGCCCGTGCCACCTTTTGGGTGGCTTCATGTTCATCTTAACACATTCACACGGGAGACATCTCCCGTCACGCAGGGTGCAGTCGCACCTCCACAGATCTCCAGTATCATCTATCGAACAGTAAGTGGTGGCTCAAAAGGGCCACCACTTACGAGCTATTCATGCCCGTGCCACCTTTTCGGTGGCTTCATCTTCATCTTAAGACATTTACAAGGGAGACATCTCCCGTCACGCAGGGTGCATTCGCACCTCCACAGATCTCCAGTATCAGCTCTTGATACTGGTAATGGCTCAAAAGGCCCACCAGTTACGGGCTATTCATGCCCGTACCACCTTTTGGGTGGCTTAATCTTCATCAATCAATCAATCAATTTTTTTTTTTCAAAACAACGCTGTTTGAATGTAATTTTCTGTAATAATTTGTAATTGTATTTGTGCTGCTTTTGCAACCATGTTCCCCCCTCTTTTACCTCTATTTTTATTTGTTCTCAACACATTTTATTCTTTTTACCCATTAGTTTTAAGCTTTAGTAATTAATGTTTTTCCTGCCCGAAACGCTTTGCGTAATAGTGGCTTTAGGCATTGTATGTACTAGCTCTATCTATAAAGCCAACAAACTTTGTAAAATCTCTTTATGTATGTACCTTACCTAAATAAAAATTATTATTATTATTATATTATTATTATTATTATCAATCAGAATAGCTGACAGGACAATTTCCACAGTCAAGAATGTAGCACTCGGGGTATGCAGTTCTAAAATGGCCTCTGATTTGAAATACAAATCGGAGATGTTTCTGAAGAGGGGGACAAAGAGACAGTTGCGCAGATACGCGGGAAGTCTGGGGCCATATAAATTCTGTGGTAGAGAGGGGCTCTCCCATCTGCAACATGGTATCTTCAGGCAACCAAATTAGAAAGGTTAAATATCCCAAAAGGAATCCACAGGGAAATATAGGTTAGTTATCCACAGTTAGGTTATATAGACTACGTCTAGGTTACAGATGCAACTGGGAGATTGGTGAACCCCGACAGAGAGAGTGCATCTTCTGCCAAACTGTCACAGAAAAGTCATTACTTCACTATCTTCTGGAATGTGAAGCAACCAATGACCTTAGAAGAACTTTAAAGAGTTCCTGAATCATGCAGTGGCCACCCTGAAGCCATCAACACAGCCACTCTCCTGGTCAACAAAGGTGTCCAGCAGCTGGAGACCCTCATAAAGACTGTGAAGCAGTATCCTCCCCCGCGATAACAGCTTGATGGTTAAATGCAACCTCAGAATACTGAAAAAAAAAATTGTACCACTTACGGGCTATTCATGCCCGTGCCACCTCTTGGGTGGCTTAATCTTTATTAATCATCAATCGGGGCTCTCCCTCACTTCCACCCGACCGTCGCAGTACTCGAAACTGCGCCGCGCTGCGCCTCAACGACACGTGGACCAGTACCAGTCCTGCATTCATCAGTCTGTCGATACGGCAGGGGGCCCCCTGCCCTACTCATCCCACTCTAAGGTAATGTAAAAAATTTCTGTTAAAGTTTAGTCAGGACTGTCCAGTGTCTGGCGTGTGTTGGCACCTTCCCCCCGCGGTCCGTGTGGGCCGCCTTAGTTCCCTAGTGCCTTCTGCACGTTCGCCTGTCTTGAGGTATGCAGGCGCGCCTTTCAGTCTGTGCCAGGTGCTGCAGCGGCTGCTTTTTGCTGCTGCCGCAATGCCCCGAGTCGGCGTGTGTTTACGCCGTGTCCCGAGTGAACCGCCCTGGTAGTGTATTCTCCCAGGCGTGCACTTTGGGCACTGGTCAGCTGTGTTCCCTAGGCGTGCGCCTAGGGGCCCCGGTTCGTGCCCCGCTCGGACGTGCGTGCCTGGCCGGGCCCCCTGCGAGCAGCCCGGCGTCGCCCTTGGAGGCGCCCCCACGTGGACAGGTTGCTGTGGTCCTATGCCAAGGGCCATATACTCACTATTTCCGCTCAGGATGCTTTGTCTTGTGGCATGTGTCTTTTACTGTGTTTACAGTATGTTTGTTTAACTTTTGCTTTGCCTTAAGTTATTAAGTAAAGTCAGTTAGGATGTGCTAGTCGCGGTGTTACGGGCCCTTGTCTCCTGCTTTAAGTTTCTGGTCCTGCATTTATGTTTATTTTCTTCTGTAAATTATTACTGTTATTGCGGGTAGCCTTGCGGCATATTTGTTGTTTCTCCTGGTTACGTTATGTGGTTTATCATTTACGGCCTAAATGTTTACATTTAGCCTATCACAATTTAATTCTTCAATTGATGCCCTCCCAACACCAGCTGCAGGTTTTACTTCCCGGTGGAAATTTATGCTTGTTCGCTCGACTTTGTTTAAGTTGTTAGGTAAGGCCAGTAGGCTGAGCGAGTTGCTACTCGCCGTCTCAGTTATCTCTAACTTAAGTTTTGACGCCCAGACTGTTATACCTAGTTCTAATTACATTTCATCTGCCATTAGGTTTCTGCAGAACGTGTTTGCCATGTCACTAGGCTATGCTTACTACTACGGGGTACATTTTAAGTTAATTATTAGTCCACAGACATGGACATGTTACATTTGTTAATTCCTACTTATATTATTTACATGTTCTGCAGAATTTAATTTACTTATAAAACTTAAGCCCCAATCGGCCTGTGTCTTTTTCCCCCTGGTCAGAAACACCAAGGAATTTACCATCAACTCGGTTACTAAATTGGATATTGTTCAATCTTTGGTTAATTTGATCAGTGGATTTATTACCAAACAAAATATAGAAGGTTTTATCAATATTAAGGATGAGTTAGCAGTTAGCTAAAGATGGACAAATTTTTAATTCAGTATTCACTGTGTCATTCAGAATATGAGGGCTAGGACTGGAGAAAATGAAGGTTGTGTCATAAGCAAATATAACTTACTTGAGGTGTTGGAAGGCATTTGGAAGGTCATTGATGTAAACGAGAAAGAAGAGAAGACCAAGTAAAGTATACTGCCCTGTGGAACACCAATGTTAATGGGTAGGATGGGAGAAGCGGCATCATTCACAGAGGCAAACTGAAGCTTGTCACTGAGGTAAGATTGCAGGTATTAGAGTGTGACCGTAGACCCAAGTGTTGCAGTTTAAGAAGGGTACTGTGGGTTATCTTGAGATGATTTCGGGGCTTAGCGTCCCTGCAGCCCAGCCCTCGACCCGACTTTTTTTTTTACACATACCCAGAAAGTAGCCCCTAGCAGCTGTCTAACTCCCAGGTACCTATTTACTGTTAGGTGAACAGAGGCATCAGGGTAAAAGAAACTGCCCATTTGTTTCTGCTTCCACCGGGGATCGAACCCGGAACCTTAGGACTACGAATCCCAAGCACTGTCCACTCAGCTGTCCGGCCCCCTGGGTAACAATCAAAAGACTTCCAAAGGTTATCAAATAAACCTATAGGGTATTCATTTTTGTAAGGTGCTGCTTGTATCAAGTTGATCATACTAATCAATGCATCATTAGTGCATTTTTTAGTCTGAAGTCATATTGGCAGGAGCTAAGTATGTTATGGGCACTTTCAACTTTGAGATTTGTCTTAAGAGAATAAGGGAGTTGTATAAGTTAATTATGAGAGTGGTACTGGGAAAAGGGTTTAATTGAAAGTGTGTGTAACTTAACACTAATTTATTAAAATAATGAACCCTTGTATATTTACAGTTAATTTATGTTAACAGAGAGTTTCACCATCAAAACTAAGCAAACAGAGAACTTGCCTCTCTTCACCAGCAAAGTTCACTCATTGATCTAACTGATACACTCGTTAAAACTTTCTTTACAGTAGCAAAATAAGGGTAATGAACTGGTGTATCACAGTACACTTAAAACACAAATGTCAGACGATAACACATGTATCAACAGCGATAATCCCGTCTCGACACAGAATTACATGACTCGTACACAACAGTAATAATTCCTGTATGAGATAGCACATAACATTACACAATTAATATTACACAAATGGTCCTTTGAGCAGTAGTAGTAGTGTATGTAGAAAATACACAATGACCTACACTGCGTACTAACGAGTCAACCAAACTCTTAACACTGAACACTGTGGTCACAAATGACCATGAATGTCTAGACCTTAACCGATCTTACACACCTCAGCTGACAGGCACGCGGGCTAATGAGAGTTGGTGAGTTCTATACCCCATTGCCTCGGTCATTAGACTCCAAGCCCATACAAACCGGATGGTCGAAGCCTAAGAATCTAACACAAGGGAACCTATTAGAACAAATGACAGAGTACACTGCACTCATATGTATGATCGTCCTTCTGTTTCCCTCAGTGACAGTTATACACGTTCATTCACACCTCGTTGCTCACGAGGACGGCTCTGAGTGCGTCAACACACCGCTGTAGCAGTGAGTGGTGTTTCCTGACGTTGACAATGACACAACCATGTAATGGCCGCAGGTGACCTGTGTACTTTGATTAGTCACGTGATGAGCACTTAATGCAGACAAGCACATGGTAATTAATCATTAGGCAATTAAACTGGTGTACGCAGTGCATCAACACAATACCATCAGAGGTGACGATACAAACCATATACAGTTCGGTACTCCTGTAGACGACTTTAGGCTCTCTAAAATTATTTATTATCTATTACTTGTCTAAATGGAGTTCCTCTAGTATCAACTACTTTATTGCACACGACTCGGTGATTCTTCAGACGAGTTGCAAGCAAGGTCTCATGATTTGGGAACTACATACACAAGACTAAAGGATGTCGCTTTGACAACCCACATCAAGAGACGTCTTTCCTGTGGGTACTTATTACACGGAATGCCAAACCTTTGCCAGCCACATGAGCAGGCATGCTGACGTGGCTGTTTTGACATGGGGGACCTTGCAATTCCTCCTGTTTTGCGGGAGAATTCTGTGGGTCTAGAATTCTCGTGCAAGGCTGGTTATCCGGCCATTGAGTTGGTAATGTGCGACATGCTTTGTGTCCCGGTGGAGTCTGTATATGGAGTTCAGCTTGTTACGGCCCACCGGGTGATTGTCAAGTTCGTGCGGGAGGAGGAGTATCGGGACTTCCTCCGGCGGAACGAAGGGCGTTCGTTGCAGTTGCCGGATGGCGCCGGTTCCGTAACGATCTCGGATCGAAGTGGTGCTCCGACATATGTCAGTGTGCATGGTTCGCCCCTGGAGTTCCCTGAAGACCTTCTCCGGCGCTTCTTCGGGAGGTATGGTGCAGTCATCAGTGTGCGGGTGAACAAGCTTTCCTCGGGGAAGTATGCTGGGAAGCAGACGAACGTCCGTACATTAGGTATGCGCCTGCGGTCGGATATCCCATCTTCTGTCCGGCTGCTAGGTTACTACGTTCGGGTGTATTATGCCCGGCAGTCCCGTACTTCTTTCCGGTGTGGCCAGTTAGGGCATCAGGCTGCCGGGTGCTCTGAGGCCCCTGCTGCACCTGTTAACTTGTTTCGGGAAGAGGATTTCCCGCCGCTCACTCAGGGCGTGGATTCCGGAGATGATGAGGGGCAGGTCCCATTCGCTGCTGATGCGGCCCCCCCTGCGTCACCCGACATGCCCCCGGTGGTTGTTGTCCCTTCTCCGAGTGTTCCGGTGGCTCCTGTCGCTGGTCACTTCGCTATGCCAGTTGCTCCCGAGGGTCTTCCGGCTGGTCTCTGTGGGTCGTCTGCGTCTTCCTCGACTGCTGCTGCTGTGCCTGGTCCTGAACCCTCGCCGGGTGTTACGGCTGTGCTGGGTGTTAGGGGGGCTGCGGAGCGTCCTGTTGTGTGCGGCCCGGTTCCCCCTGTGGTTGAGGCTGCTGCCGTACTGCGTCGGGCGTTGGTTCGCCCGGTTCGTGAGGCCCATGGTTCTGGGTCCGCCTCCGGCTGTGAGGATGTGCGGCCAGTGCCCAAGCGTTCCAGGCGTTCTTCTACTGCCTGGGCTGATGCGGAGGATTACGACGCAGGTGGCGCTTCGGGAGAAGATGTGGCGATTCCGGGTGCTTCGCGCTCTACGTCGCTGGTGGTTGCTGACGTCCATGTGTCTGCTGTTGACAATGATTGTGCGTCTGATTTACCTCCTATTCTTTCTCCTGCAGAAGGTTCTGCGCAGTGGGAGGTGGTTGCTCCTACAGACGTGGATGGTGTGGGTCCTGGTGCGAGCCGAGGCATCAAGCTGGTGCTGAAGAAGGATGCCAAGCGTGGGGGGTCCCAGCAGGTACAACGTTCGGTGGTTGACGCGGGGCCCTGTGAGACAGCTGAGGAGGCTCCCAGTGCGATGCCCATTGCCCGGCCTCGTGGGAAGGAGCCTCTCCCTATCATCCTGGCCTCCGGAGTGGCGCACGATGATCAACATCCTTTGCGGTTTGACATTGATGACCGCGTGCGTCCGGTTCCGTGGTGCCCTTCTACCATCTGGATTCGACGGGCTCAGTGTTTTATTGTGGGTGTGCCGGAGTCCATGCCTGATCCTCGTACAGTTCGTACTGAACCTATTTCGGAGGACATCATGTTACTTTGGGAGGTGTATTGTATTTGCTTCCCGGCGGCGGAGTGGCCGGATAAGTATGAGACATTAGAGTAGTCTGTGTGCTTGGTGTGTGCTTGGACCTGTGGTTTGTTTTGTAATGTGTTGTACCTATTGTGCGCCCTTCAGGCCGGTGCTTTGTTGTATTTCTTATATTTCCGGTATTGTTTCTTTTTTTTGTTTCATTATGTTTCTGTTCATGGTTGTTTATGTTGTAGGCCCTTCAGGCCGGTGTTTAGTGTATTTGACAAATTTTGTATAAAGTTGTATTGTTTTGTTTTGTGTTGAAGTGTCTGGTTTTGTTTCATGATATACTTTGTTGTTTTATTCTCGGTCCTTCAGGCCAGTGCATGTGTGTTGTTGTGTTTGTGCCTGTTTTGTTTTCAGGTGTGCGTGTTTTGCTTGTTTATTTTTATTGTTAATTTTTTATTGATGATTTTTTATTGTTTATTTTGGCCTCGCCCTTTGTTTACGGGGCGGGTGGTTTGGTGTGTGTGTTTACGGGGCGGGTGGTTTGGTGTGTGTGTTTACGGGGCGGGTGGTTTGGTGTGTGTGTTTACGGGGCGGGTGGTTTGGTGTGTGTGTTTACGGGGCGGGTGGTTTGGTGTGTGTGTTTTTTGTTCCTGTATTGTTTGTGCTGTGCGTTTGGCCTGTTTTTATATTGCTTTACCTGTTGTCCGTGTTTGTCCTTAATGTTTTGTTTGGACTGTATTGTGTTTGTCCTGTTATGTTTCCTGTTATGCCTCTTGATGTATGGTTTGTGTTTCTGGAGGTTTTGTTTTGTGATGTTACTGTGTTTGCTTGTTTGTCATTGTATTATGTTTTGTACTTTGATATATGCTGTCATTTTCTATGCTTTTCTCGTGTGTGCTTTGTTGTGCTCTGCTGTCGGCCCTTCTGGCCGGTGGTCTATTGTTTTCCTTTATGTATTCTGTATTTGTTTTTATTGTATTTAATTTGCATGCTTTGCATGTAAAAATAAAAAAAAAACTTTATTGCACACGACTCGGTGATTCTTCAGACGAGTTGCAAGCAAGGTCTCATGATTTGGGAACTACATACAGAAGACTAAAGGATGTCGCTTTGACAACCCACATCAAGAGACGTCTTTCCTGAGTGTTACGACCCTGGGTTCTCCAGTGGAAACCAGAGGTCAAAATTGAGCTGTTGAACTTCCTGGTAGTACAGTTGGGCATCTCGTATAGCAATTGTTTGTATCTTCCCTGCCAGACGTAAGACTATTATTGTTTCTCAAAGAGCATTTAAAGACTGAGCTGGGGGTTGATTATTAAATAATAACATAGGCACCAACTTTGCTTACTAATACTTTCTAATCATTCATAAAGTAACAATACGTTGCATAGGGGAAGATCTTTAATGTGCTTAGCTGCACGATCAATTAGGCTCCTCCCGGCACCACGACATGAGGGAGGCAGCTGGTGGCTAGCTCGCTCTTCTCTTGGCTGGTGGCGTGAGGTTAAGACCTACTCTGTGGCTGTATCCCTACTCTCCTTCCTTCTCCTCTTACTTATTTCCCTTACCTGAAGTTCCTGTACCCTTAAGTTAAGTATTATATGGTGTAAGTGTGCCTACTCTGGTAGTAACGATTGGGGAGACCTGGGGATAGTATTTTGCCAGTGTTTGGGTACCCCTAAGTGTTGTGTTTTGTATTAGGGTCCCACGTGGTTTCACTACCCTAAGCTGCATCCAGCTTCAGTGCTTATCCAGTAGTACTTTACCCTAGCTTGTTATTAGTGTAAACCTTGTATCCTGCCTACGTGGACCAAGGCTTTTAACGTAAGATAGTGTGGTAAAGTTATTATTATTATTGTTATTGGTGTGAGTGTATATGGGGGGTTGTTAACGGGTTAATAAATAAGTACATGAATTACAGAGTATCTCTTCTTCCAAGGTGGGAGCGCAGTGATCAACCCTTAGACGAACATATTTGGTCTTGTAGCAAGTTATTACTACTGTGGATAGTTTATTTTGGGGGCCGGGCCTTTTAGCTCTCCCATATTTGATACTCCTGTCTTCTAACTACCTATACCCCTTAATAGTACCAGTACCCCATAGAAGCCCCACTCATATCATTTGTAACACTGTGGGTACTTATTACACGGAATGCCAAACCTTTGCCAGCCACATGAGCTGGTAGACCCTAGGTCATTGTCCATCAAGACAGACGTGCCTAACCCAATCGAAATGTGGCTTTCTGATCCGACCAATCACAGGGTATCTACTATGCACATTGGGCGATTGTTTGGAAATTTCTAGAAGCTCTACAGTTGAGTATGTGATCTCCAAATAGGGTTGGCTAACCTTACTCACCCAGCCGGGGCACATTGTGTGACTGGACCTCACCCTCTGGAGGGCAAGTTGGGTCAGATAATGACTTCACATTCAGTGAGTCACCTTCAGTACCACTACACTCCACTACCACATCCACTGAACATGTAGGAGCCTGATAGCTGAGTGGAAAGCACTCTGGACTCGTAATCCAAGGGTCTGGGTTCAATCCCTGGTGATGACAGAAGCAAGAAGCAAAATGAGCAGTTTCTTTCACCCTGATGCTCCTGTTACCTAGCAGTAATTAGGTACCTGGGAGTTAAACAGCTGTTACTGGCTGCTTCCTGGGGATATGTGTGTGTGTGTGTGTGTGTGTGTGTGTAATTACCTAAGTGTAATTACCTAAGTGTAGTTACAGGATGAGAGCTACGCTCGTGGTGTCCCGTCTTCCCAGCACTCTCATATAACGCTTTGAAACTACTGACGGTCTTGGCCTCCACCACCTTCTCACTTAACTTGTTCCAACCGTCTACCACTCTATTTGATTGTTCCCAGATCTAGACAATCATGGGACAATATACATGGGAGATTTTAATGCTAGACATATTACGCTGGGAGACAGTACTAACAACGATAATGGATGCAAATTTATCAAATATGTTTATGACAACAGATTAACCGTGTATACTACGGATACCCAAACTCATTTATTGGGAGGCAGACTTGATTATGTAATGGGTAGAAACCTTGTGCAAGATAGGATGGAATGTTCGTTGGTAAATCACTTGGTTAGTGATCACTATGCAGTTTCTGCTTCCTATGAGGTACAGTGTGATGTACCTAATAGGCATCAGAGACGGAAAATGAATATTCCATATGGCTTGCATGACCACTTTATTAATTGTATATCAAAATGGTATCAAGATTACACAATAACGAATGTACAAGCCTTCTCCAGAGATCTCGTTGATACGATTACTACCTACTATGACACATGGGTGTGTTGGGGAACAGGTCGTAAGCCTAGCAAAAGTGGGCAACACCTACCACCACCCAAGTGGGTCCTTGACCCCGTATTTGTTAAAGAACATGAACGAGTAAAGCAACTTGGAGATACGTACAAACGAACCAAAGCACAAGGTGACTTGCATGCATTTCTAGTTGCAAATAGAGAGGTGAGAGACATGAGCAACGTTATACGTAATAAACATTGGGAAGAGTTCCTATAAAGTATAAATGACCACACAACACTTGTTGAAGTTTGGGAAAAGATACGAAAAATCTCTAGAAGCAGCCAACCAAACCGCTACACCACAGCCCACTAGAACAAGCAAACATTCTCCTTGATCAATGGGCACTAACATCGAGCTACGACTCACTCCCAAGTAACATACAGCACAAACTTGATGACACACGCCCCCAACAGACAACGAACCATCAATCTTGCCTGTACAGCTATCGACGTGTCGGACCTTAATGGTGTAACTGAATGGGAATTAAATCATGCACTAATCATGGGAAAATCAACTGCTCCTGGAGAGGATGGTATTACTTACAGTCTACTGAGATTAGTCTCACACGTACCAGGTAATCCACTATTAGTGTTGTACAGAATGAGTTTACGTGAAGGAGTATTACCTGATGCTTGGACAAAGAGTGTCATTGTTCCCATCCCCAAACCACACTCAGATAATTATAGACCCATATCTCTAACATCGTGTGTTTGTAAAGTGCTTGAACGTATTGTTCTTAACCGACTCATGTATCGTATACAGGGGCCCCTGTCACCCTAACTGTTTGGATTTATGCCTGGGCTCAGTACACAACACTGTTTTGCTGAGTACTTCGCATATATTGAAGCTTCCCCTCAAACAGTCTTCATCGACCTAGCAGCAGCTTTTGATACAGCAAACAGAGAAATCATACTGGAACAGCTTGCCGAGCTGGGAATACAAGGAAAATTACTGAAATGGATAAAGGGCTATTTGTCTAATCGAACAGCATATGTTTTGTTTAATGGTGTTAAAAGCACAGAGCAAACACTTTGAACTGGGAACTCCACAAGGAGGGGTCCTCAGTCCCTTGTTATTCAACGTTCTGATGCATAAACTTATTAAAGATCTTCCAACTAATAATGAAGACACTGTCATTTGTTATGCTGATGATATATGTTTACAGGCACGCTCGAACGCTCATCCGCTCCTGACGACCCTGCTCCCCCTCCAACTTTATCAGCTGCTCCTTGAGCCCACAACATCCCTAACATGATGTAACAACCCCCGAAGGCAGCTAAGTACCCAGTGACCTAAATGTGACCGAAATATTCGACAAAACCTAACCTACTACCTCATCTTGACCTCATTAGTGTTGCTCCCTGGAGGAAGCTAACCTGACGTTTGCTGCTGCCATATCAACAAGTCTACCCCATCTGCTGCATACATCTCTGCTGCTACCATGCTAAACAATTCTAAGCTCGGCAAGGCCGTAAAGAATGATAGCACACCTATCAGGATGAACCCAACCAGCCAAGCTAGCAACAGGAATAATGCGGCTGTCTCCACCTTAGGGGCTACCGGGGGAAGTACCGACCCTCCCTGCGTCAACAATAACAAACCTTCCCAGCTGATTGAAGCGTCGTCACTGACTCGAGCCTTACAACAGTTATGTAACCATATGGAGCAACTTAAACGAGCTGCCTCCCCATGTACTGACTTTAAGCGTGCCGCTGATAATCCATGGCTCAGATTATTGACTCAAATACATGATGACCAAAAGTCTATAATCCGAGAGCAGTCGGACCTGATAATGAAGCTTCAGAGTGATGCTTTGGCAATGCACAAGGCTAACCAAGATCTGTCTGCCAGAGTCGGCCACCTCGAACATGAATTAAGCTCTCTTCGGATCTCGGTTACTAACTTTAAACCAGCAGAAACCTCTAAGAAGCAAGAAGAGATGCTACAAAAGTTAGAGAACCACTTTAACTCCCTACAACAGCAACAAACTGCAACCCAAGACGAATCAGACCAACTTAAGCTCCTTGATTCTGTCATCATCTCATCACAGGATTTTCCCCATGAAACTGACAGAGAAGACTGTACTGCCATCGTGATCCAGGAATTGCGTACTAAGTTGAATTATTCAATCGAAGCAAGAGACATTAAGTCAGCTTATAGAGTGGGTACCAAATCATCTGGTGCAAACAACAGAAGGATACGCGTGAAGTTAGATAGCTGCTCCCGCAAGTTAGACCTTATCACTGCTGCAGTCGCTAGGAAATCCAAGGTTTATGTGAACGAATGTCTTACCAGATTCAGACAAAATCTCTTATTTAAACTACGTGGAATTCGCAATAGATCCACTGCTATTAAACATTGTTTTGTGCGCGATGGTAAAATAATAGCTAGGAAGACTGACTCTGGAAAAACTTATGTCATAACCACTGAAGCACACCTCACTTCTTTCCTGGATGACTGTGGGATATCAGCTGAATAACCAGAACATAATTTGTAGTCTCACATACAACCAAAGTGTACTTAAGCTCTGCCTTTCCTTTCCAAAGGTGTTTATTTTTATTTTTATTTTAATTTTTACTTTATTTTTTGTTTGTCATCTTTGCCTGTTTTATACTCTTAATTATTTGTTCTTAGTTAATCCCCTTGTCACTAAACCTAGGGCTTTTTATTACCCTGTTAATTAACCATTACTAAGCTAATTATCTTCAAGATCATTTTTTTTATGATTATTATTTTTCTTATTATTTTTTATTTTACATTTATATTGTCAGTCTCTACTGATTTTTTGTGTTTTATTTTATGTAACTTCTGTGTCCTCCCTGGCTATCTATTGGATCTTTATTTTACTTCTAAATTGTTACTATCTTATTGTATCTGCTCTTATTCTTGTGTTTTGCTTTATCGTGTATCTTGTATCGTGATCCCTCTGCATCTCTATGCACACTGATATTGATCCTGATCAAAATCTTCTGTCTCATATCTACACCAACCAGCACATTGATCATCATTATTGCAAGTATTTCACAGCACACCAGGCTAAAAACAAACTCCAAAATAGCACCTGTCTATCAGTTTATAACCAAAATGTTAGATCACTTGGTAAACATTTTGACGATTTAAATGCATTACTCACAGCAATAGGTACTAACCTATCGTTCATTATTTTAACAGAAACTTGGCTAAATAAAGACAATACCCAACTCTACAACTTAGCTGGTTATAAAGCCATTCATAACTGTAGGCCTAATAAAAAAGGTGGTGGCACAGCTATATATTACCGAGATACATTTATCTGCAACAGTGTTATTAGTGACAGAGATGACTACTGTGAATATACTTTTGCTCAGTTTACAATTAAATCCCTTAAATCCTCTTTGACTATTGGAGCCATCTATAGATTTCCCAATACTAACATAGCTTCTTTCTCAGACAACCTAAGGAATCTTATTATAAACAACAATCTCAACAAAAACCACATCATTCTGGGAGGAGACTTTAATATTGACCTGGGTCAACAAAACTGCTCTCAAGTTGACTATTTCCTTAACAGCATGAACTCCTGTATGCTAATCCCCACTATCACCAAACCTACCCGAGTCACTCAAACATCAGCCACTACCTTGGACCACATATGGACAAACATAACAGCTCCCCTTGTATCTGGTATAATCTACGACAGAACAACTGACCACTATCCTACCTTTCTCATAGCGAACATGGACATAACACCACCAAAAAGCAAGAAACTTTCATTTAGGCTACACAGTGAATCAGCTTTAGACAATCTTACAGAGGCACTTCACAATATTAACTGGGATTCTGAATTCAATAATACCCATGATATAAATTCATTAGCTAACCTCTTCCTCTCCAAAACTCTAAGCCTCTACAACCTTCATTGTCCCCTTCTTACAAAGCAAGTAACTGACAAAAGATTAAACAATCCATGGCTCACAAGTGGCATTCTCAACTCAATCAACAAGAAACATGAATATGAAAAGAAAGTTAGGATTGGCCTAGTTTCAAAGGAAGTAGCTAAAAGGTACTCATCAATGCTTACCAGTATCATAAGAAAGGCAAAACTTGCATATTATGTGAATAGATTCAATGAAGCAAAAGGCAACATGAAAAACACTTGGAAAACTATCTCTAGTATCCTAGGAACTAAACAACACTCACATAACCAAATAAAACTCTACAAGGATGGGGATATACCGTCAACTGATTTAGAAATGGCAAATGAATTTAATAGTTTCTTTTCATCGGTTGGTGCTAATCTTGCCAGTAAAATCCCACAGACTCAGGCACATATTAACACATATCTCTCAGGCAGCTATCCAAACTCTCTTCTCCTTTCACCAATCAGCCCGGCAGATGCTGTGTCCATCATACACTCTCTAAAAACCAAGGCAGGGAACACCAGTGAAATTCCGTCCATTGTGTACAAGAGAGCCTCCCATGCCCTTGCCCCACCCATAGCACTACTGTTCAACAAATCTATAGAGTGTCACACCTTCCCTGATATCCTCAAAAAAGCAAGAGTAACGCCAGTCCATAAAGGAGGCAATCCGGCGGACATAAACAATTATAGACCAATATCAAATCTACCCATTCTATCAAAAATATTTGAAAAAATTATTTACAAACAGCTCTATTCCTACCTCGTAAAATTCGACATACTCAGCCCCTGCCAGTTTGGCTTCCGGTCCCAAAAGAGTACCAATGATGCAATCATTAGTCTCCTTGACATTATCTACTCAGCCCTTGACAAAAATGAGTTTCCGATTGGACTCTTCATTGACCTAAGAAAAGCCTTTGATACTGTTAATCACAACTACCTCTTACTTAAACTCCAGCATTATGGAATCCGAGGCCTTGCCCTTGACTACATCCGATCCTATCTTAGTGACAGACACCAATATGTAACCATCAATGATACAACTTCTTCCACTCTACCAATTACCGTTGGAGTGCCACAGGGCAGCATCTTAGGACCTCTTCTATTTCTTATATATATAAACGATCTGCCTAATGTCTCTAATATTCTCAAACCTATATTGTTTGCTGACGATACTACCCTTATCTACTCAAACCTCAACCCACATACACTAAATAATGTTGTGAATAATGAATTAAAAAAAGTCCACTTATGGATGTCAACGAACAAACTAACATTAAACATCGAAAAGACTTACTACATCTTATTTGGAAGCAAATCATCAAATGCAATTCAGCTACAGATAGACAACATTAACATCAGTAATAAAAATGATGGCAAGTTTCTTGGCCTATTCCTAGACAAGAGACTCAACTTCAGCACCCACATTCAACACATAACTAAGAAAGTCTCTAAGACAGTTGGTATACTCTCCAAAATCAGATATTATGTTCCTAACTCTGCTCTCCTCTCACTATATTATGCACTAATCTACCCCTATCTTAATTATGGTATCTGTGCATGGGGGTCTACCACTGCAAACCACCTTAAGCCCATCATCACACAGCAAAAATCTGCTATCAGAATAATAACTAACTCTGCTTTCAGACAACACTCAGCTCCCTTGTTTAAATCTCTAAACTTGCTAAAAATTAACTCCCTCCACACATTCTCTTGTGTCAACTACATTTACAAAACCCTGTTCTTAAATGCAAACTATGCTCTGAAACTCTCCCTGGACAGATGTAATAGGACCCATTATCACCACACCAGAAATAAATATCTCTTTGATATCCCCAGGGTCAAACTTAATCTGTGTAAACACTCTATGCAAATTAAGGGACCTAGTCTATGGAACTCACTCCCTAGTGAATTGAAAAACTGTAAAACTTTTGCCTTATTTAAAAGCAAAACCAAAAAGTACCTAACTTCATCTATTTAGTTTCCTACACTGAGCTTTAAATTTGCTCTGTACCTAGTTGGTACCCAATCTCCTAATTTTTATGTAATATCAAACAACCTTATCATTGTGTTCATTGCTGTCTTCTTTTATGTGCTAGCCATATGCTGTATTGTGACTACCAATTTTTGTCAACTACCATTCAAGCTGTCATTGCAATCAATCTTATATTGTTTCTACTGTATTGTGCCTACCAATTTGTTGTCAACTACCATTTTAAGCTGTCATTGCAATCAATCATAGCTACCTATGTGCTTTAATATACTGTACCTATAATTTTCTCTCATCTTTTTTTTTTCATTCCATGTAATCTGTTATCATTTTTTTTGTCTATAAATTTTGCAAGTATTTACCTCCTTAAAATTTTCTTAGATTAAGGACCTGCCCGAAACGCTGCGCGTGCTAGTGGCTTTACAAGACTGTAATTACCATAATTGTATCCTCACATTCCTTATGTACATTCTTGTATATGCATAAATAAATAAATAAATAAATAAATAAATAAATAAATACAGGCTGCCACCGAGCCTAGAATGCAAGTTCTGCTCGACGCTTTTGCTACTAGAGCTGAGGAATGTGGCCTCCTTATCTCTGTACAGAAAACTCGTGCCCTCATTCCATGTGGTATTCCACCAGCCAATTATCATATAGATGGGCGAGCACTTGAGAACTGCGAGTCTTACAGATACCTTAGTGTCCCCATTAACGACCCTGGGTACCTTTCTTCTCTCAAGAGGAGACTTTGGGAGAGATTAAAGCCCTTGCGGGTCCTTGTTGGTGTCAATCATGGACTTAACGTGAGACTTGCTAGAATGTTTTATGTATCATTTATACGCTCTGTGATTGTCTACAATGCTCTACATCTCACACTGTATACTGACAAAGAGCTGAAATCTCTTGAAACCTTGCAAAATGAAGCTATGCGTCTCATCCTTGGGGCTCCAAAGTCCACGAGAATAGTTAATATGAGAGCAGAGTTAAAATTACCTACCATAATTGAGAGAATTTTGTCTATTAGCACAGTTTTCGGCGTGAAGGCATTGAGTAGATCTAGACAACACATGAAGTTTCAAGCAAAACTTTCTAATATGCTGCACTCACCTGAGGTCTATAGAAGAAGAACGAAATCTGATTATGTATATTGGTTCTACAAGGTAGCCAACTCCATCAAAATATTAAATATGTACCCAACTCAACTAATGATTAATCAGCCAATTACTCCATGGGATAACTGGGATCTATCAGTTGATTTTGTAAATGCGCCCAAGAAAGATAGTGTGCACACTACATTATTAAAACAGTTAACACTGAAAAGCATCACTGAAAGTACTCAGAGTATGGGTAACGATGTTTATCAGTGCTATACCGACGGCTCTGTAGAAGAAGGTGGACGATGTACCGGATGTGCATGTAACATATTTGAACAATCTTCTCTCGTACATACAGCAATGAAGCGCGTCAATGACTGGGCAAGTACAACTCAAACCGAACTCGCAGGCATATACCTTGCCACTGAATTTTTAAAAGACAAAGGCAGTGGACTTATATACTGTGACTCGCAGAGTGCACTCCTGGCATTGAACGCAGATAGTAGTGACACCCAGAAAATAGTCAGTGATATTCGAATGAATGTTTTAGCTGCCAAAGAAAACAGATTTGAGATTAAATTCCTATGGATACCATCACATGTTGGCATCTCAAGGCATGACACTGTTGATATGCTTGCTAAGTCAGCCTGTAGAAAACCAGTGGTAGAAATTGATATGGGTGTTTCATTAGCAGTGACAAAGAGAATACTTAAACAAATATCTAATGAAAATCTCACCGACCTAACAAATTCTCAAAGACCTGAAAGTTGTAGCATTAAATATTATGATAGATATCGTGACGAGACATTCACATATGGGACTAATAGAACAAGAACCCGGCAATGTGATGTTATAGTGGCCAGAATACGCTTGGGATATAGACGTATCTGGCAGCTTTCTCAAAACCCAAATGTCGAGTACACAATGTGTCAACTTTGTGAGAGAGAAAACATGCACTCTCTTGAACATTATATTGTAGAATGTCCCATACTGACTGACTTTCGCCCTCCTGGGCTAAGGTATGCTGAACTCTGTAGTTACTATATGAGTACTGGAACACTTGATATATTGGACTTGTATCCAAGATTGACCATGTAATATATCAATCATACAATGTATATATATGATGTAACTATATAACCTGAGCTTGTAAAAGCACCTTCATCACCTTCAGTGATTAAGTGCTTAATTGCACACTAGTTTCTTTATCAGCTACCTCACCCTGTCAGAGTAAATGAGACAAATGTATGTGAATGCATGTGTGTGTGTATATATATGTATGTATATGTGTGTGTATGTATATGTATGGGTATAAAGTATATATGGAAGCTGATCAGAATTACATTTCACCTTTGTGAATGCACATTAATGACACTATGTAAAAGACACATCTAACACTTTATGTAGGGCATACGTAAATCTGTGTATCTGTGTATCTATGTATTTATGTATTTACGTATGTAGGTTAGCTTAGCATTTTAAAAGCACCGAATCACCTTCTGTGGTTGAGTGTTCAATAAACCCTTGAACTATATGTTTAACACTTCTCTAACCCTGTCCATGGAGGACAGAAGAAAATGTATATGCTGGTTAGCATTGTAAATGTGTGGCCACGTCTGTGGTAGAAAAAAAAAACTATTTGCGAAGGTGAATTTTCTTATATTTCTTCGGCATCTGTGTTTAGCTAGTTTAAATCTATGACCTCTTGTTCTTGAAGTTCCAGGTCTCAGGAAATCTTCCTTGTCGATTTTATCAATTCCTGTTACTATTTTGTACGTAGTGATCATATCACCTCTTTTCTTCTGTCTTCTAGTTTTGGCATATTTAATGCCTCTAACCTCTCCTCGTAGCTCTTGCCCTTTAGTTCTGGGAACCACTTAGTAGCATGTCTTTGCACCTTTTCCAGTTTGTTGATGTGCTTCTTAAGATATGGGCACCACACAACAGCTGCATATTCTAGCTTTGGCCTAACAAAAGTCATGAACAATTTCTTTAGTATATCGCCATCCATGTATTTAAAAGCAATTCTGAAGTTAGAAAGCGTAGCATAGGCTTGTAGCGAGTTAATCTTATACTCGCTCCATTATTTCATTATCTTAATAGCATAATTAATTACAGAAGCTACAATCCTTTCCCCAATTACAGGTAATACTCTTCTCACCTTGTTGGAGGAAGCTGAGGTGTAATCACCATATAACCAGCGATATGAGAATAGCAAACCGGCGCGCCTTGCACCCAAATGCTAAGACTGCATCAGTAAAGAGGCAAAACAGATTGGGATCAAACTCAACTCCTCAAAATCAAAGGCCATGCCAATAAAAATAGCGAAGCCCAACATCCAACTCACAGTACAGGGTCAACCAATTGAATGGGTCGACACCTATCAGTATCTAGGAATCATCCTGGACACACACATGAATTTTAATGCTGAGGTCACTTACTTGAGAGAGCGAACTGCGGCCCGGACGGCAATCCTCAGGTCGCTAACCTCCCTTTCTGGAGGAGCCAATCTGCAAGTCCTTCGCACATACTATATACAGGCAGTCAGATCTGTGATCAATTATGCCGCACCTGCACTCACAAATCTATCACACCAACAGTGGAAAAAGCTTGAAGTTGCCCAAAACAATGCTATGAGAGCTGCACTTGGAGCCCCCATGTGGACCAGGCTTGAAACCCTTAGACTGGAGACGGGTTTGCCCTCTCTACAAGAAAGAATATCACAAAGGACAGCTACAATTATCAGTAAGATAATTATTTCTTCTGATCCAATCCCAGTACGGCAGGCCTTGGTGGTTGGACTAGGCCAAAACAATGGAAACTCTTGGGCTGCAAGAGCAGGAAAAGTCGTAAACAGACTACATTTAAAAAGCATGATTCTTGATAGAGAGGGTGATCATCCACACCCAAATTACACTCCTTCCGCATCGTGGAAAGAGCCTACTTTCAAAATTGTAATAGAAAGTCTCCCAATGAAAAAGGCTGCCTATGATCCGACAATCCTAAGGCGCATAATAGAAGAGCAAATGTATAGCATAGCAGTAGCAGGAGCCACCCACATCTTCACAGACGGATCGGTGGACACAGAATATGAAAGTGCTGGCGCTGCTCTTTGCACGGCCAGCGTACAGGCATATTGGAGACTGGGAGGACTAGTATCAGCAACCCAAACTGAGCTGTTTGCCATACAACAGGCATTCGCATATGTGATTGCACAAAACACTCAAAATGCAATCATACACACAGACTCAAAAGCTGCACTTCAAATACTAGGACAAAAACAGTGGAAAGATAACGTGGAAATAATTACCACCATTTTGTATCTTGGAGCAGTCGCTAAAGGCAAAGGACTCGACATAACCTTAAACTGGATCCCATCCCATATTGGAATCCCATTAAATGAAAAAGCTGATGAAATTGTTAAATTGGCAACTTGTCATCCAGCGATACATAAAACAATTCAACCCAGCCTAGAGAACATAAAAAACATCATCACCAAAAAACTTTCACATCTCAACAAAGCCTACCTTCACCAGAGAATAGTTGAAGGTTCGCCATCTGCAACATGGTATCTTCAGGCAACCAAATTAGAAAGGTTAAATATCCCAAAAGGAATCCACAGGGAGGTAAGGTAATTATCAAAAGAAGGCACCAAACCGGGAAGACTATGTAGCACCATCAAAGTGCGAAATAATCAGAGGGCTCTAAATATCACCAAGAATGCCAATACGAGAACAAAAACGCATAAGGCGAACGATATCAAAAGTATCCAATTCACCTAGAATTCTATCGAGGGACAAGTGACCGCGAGGGACGGTCGGAAAGCAAGACACACGCTCGTCCTGAAAGTCAGGACATTCAACAAGGATATGCACAACTGTAAGAGGGACAATGCAACTCGGACAATAAGGAGCAGGGCGGCGCTCCATTAAGTGACCGTGGGTTAAGCGGGTATGACCAACCCGCAGCCATGCCAAAGCAGTTTCCCACCGTCGGTTACGGTGGTAGGAGGAAGGCCACGGGGACACACTACGTTTGAGAGTACGCAGCTTGTTACCAATCACAGAGGACCAACAACCCTGCCAACGGGCAAGAATGGAAGAATGAATAACAGGATAAAAGTCAGAATAAGGAATACTTTTACGGGAGATGGGACAAGAACGGATAGCTTCCTTAGCGGCAGAATCCGCACGCTCATTGAAAGAAACACCAATATGGCTGGGAACCCAGCAAAACTCTACTGATTTAAATTTACTAGAAATAAGAAACAGCCAATGTTGAATCTCGATGACCACCGGATGGACAGGATTAAAGGACCCTAGAGCCATGAGGGCACTACAAGAATCAACTACAACCACAAAGGAGGAAAGAGAATGAGAAAGCAAGAGACGAAGAGCATAGAGAATAGCATAAAGTTCTGCCGTAAAGACGCTAGCCTCCGAAGGGAGGCGACACATATAAGTACGGTCAGGAAAAACAACAGAGTAGCCCACACAATCCGCAGACTTAGACCCATCGGTGAAGATGGAAATAGAGTGGAAGTGCGAAGAAAAGTGCTCAAGGAAGAGGCTTTTCAGAATAGTAGGAGGGGTAAAGGTTTTAGTAATACAAGTCAAGGACGTACAAAACTTGGGAAGGGGGACTCTCCACGGAGGTAAGGAAGGAACAATGCGAGGAGAAACATTAGAAATATGAACAGAAAGAGAATCCTGTAAGCGAGATAACCGGACAGAAAGTGGGAGACAATGAAGAGGAACAGGAACCACAGGAGGAGGAAAAGTCAATGCATGACAGAGGCGAGAGGAAGGATGTTGGAAGGACCGCGCAAGATAGCAAAGACAGTAGCGATCACAGCGGTCCTGAAGAGAGAGAAAGCCAATGTCAACATACAAACTAAGGGCGGGAGTCGAACGAAAGGCACCAGAGCTGAGACGCAATCCCGTATGGTGCAAAGCATCAAGACGGCGAAGAGTAGAAGGAGAAGCATAAGAGTATGCAGGGCAACCATAATCGAGTTTAGACAGGACGAGAGAGGAGTGCAAATAGAGGAGCGTGCACCTATCCGCTCCCCAAGAAGTATGGGACAAAACCTTAAGGAGGTTAAGGGCCTTAGAGCATTCAACTCGGAGGTAAGAGATATGGGCTGACCAAGACAAACGAGTGTCAAAGACCAACCCCAAAAGCTTCGCGGAATCCCTGTACTCAATGGGATGACCATAAAGCGACAAAGAGGGACGAAGAACGACATGCTTCCGAGTAAAAGTCATAGCACAAGTCTTAGACGCAGAGAACTTGAAGACATGATTGGTGGCCCAAGACGAACGGCATCAATCGCAAGTTGAAGCCGCTGTTGAAGGAGAGGGGAATCATCACCCCGACAGCAAAGGGTAAGATCATCAACATAGAGAGCAGAGAAGACGCCAGAAGGAAGAGAGGAAAGAAGACCATTGAGGGCAACTAGAAAATAGAGTAGTGCTCATAACACTACCCTGGGGAACACCCTCATACTGCTGAAAAGGGGCAGAGAGAGCAGTACCAAGCCGCACATGAAAGGAACGACGAGAGAGGAAGCTCCGGAGGAAGAGAGGGAGGTTCCCACGAAGGCCAAAAGAATGAAGTTGAGACAGAATATGATACCGCCAGGTAGTGCCGTAAGCCTTTTCCAGGTCAAAAAGGACGGCAACAACGGAGGTCTTCGCAGCAAAAGCAGTACGAATATAGACCTCCAAGTTCACCAGGACATCTGTTGTGCTGCGGCACTTGCGAAAACCAAATTGAGAAGGGGAGAGGTGGTGATAGTGCTCTAAGAACCACATCAAACGAACGTTGACCATACGTTCAAAGAGCTTGCAGACACAACTCGTGAGAGCAATAGGGCAGAAGTCCTTGGGGGATGACCCGAGAGACCCTGGTTTCCGAACAGGGAGGACAACAGCATCGAGCCAGTCTTCAGGGACTGACGACGACTCCCAGACCCGATTGTACAGCCTCAGTAAATACTGAGACGTGCACGGAGGGAGATGGCGAAGCATTTCATAATTAATGCCATCGGAGCCCGCTGCCGTAGAACCACAAAGGGCTAGGGCAGATTGAAGTTGAGAGAGAGAGAAGGGATCGTTATAGGGAAGGTGAAGATAAGTACAGAAATTTAAAGGACGAGATTCAAGGAGAGGCTTACGAAGAAGGAATTATTGGGGGAGATGAGAACCAGAACTAACAGAGGAGAAATGGGAACCCAGTTCGGTCGCAACCTGCAACGGGTCCGCCACAAGAGTACCATGAAGGCGAAGGACCGGTGAGACATCGGGAACGAACTTACCCGCAATCTTGCGGATACGCTTCCAGACCAGTGGAAGAGGAGTTTCGGATGTAACGGTGGAGACATAAGACTCCCAGCAAGCACGTTTAGCCGCACGGATGGTCCTACGGGCCACCGCACTTGCCTTCCGAAACAAAAGAAAAGACTCAACCGTCTGCCGGCGGTGATATCTCTTCCAGGCTGCACGCTTACAGCGGACAGCCCGAGCACAGTCCAAACTCCACAAGGGAACGCACTTCCTCGTTCCCCGAGAGGAAGAGCGAGGAATAGAGTGGAGGGCAGCGTCAAAGACAGTGTCATGAAAGAGAAGGAGGGCGCGAGGGAGAAGTAAAACGGAGAGGTCGGAAATAGTAGCACGGAGAGTAAAGAGGCGCCAGTCAGCCTCGGCAAACCGCCACCTAGGGAAGGAGAGAGGAGGGCGAAAGGAGAAAAAAGTGACAAGGATAGGAAAATGGTCACTGCCATGGAGGTCATCAAGGACTCGCCACCCGAAATCTAAGGAAAGGGATGACGAGCACAGAGGAAGATCGAGACAAGAAAGGGAGCGAGTCTGAGAGTCCAAATGAGTGGGCTCACCAGAATTAAGAAGGGACATGGAAGAAGAGAGGATGAAAGGTTCAAGGAGGCGACCCCGGGTGTTTGTCAGCACATCACCCCAAAGGGCATGACGACAATTGAAATCACCCAGCAGGAGCACAGGCTCCGGCAAGGAGTCTAGGAGGTGTTTAAGATCGGGAAGAGAAAGTGGGACAGTGGGGGGTAGATAAATAGAACAAACCGTGTACCATCTACGCACAAAGATATGGGCGGCAGAACAGTGGAGAGGCGAGGAAAAAAGTAAGGGGACAAAGGGAACATCGGAATGAATCACGAGAGCAGAAGAATTATGAGGGGAGTGGAGAGAAAAGAATAGCCATGGAAGCGACCAGGACGAGAACCAAGCATCGACTCCTGGAGACAGACACAAAGGGGCGAAAACTGTGAAATGAGAAGTTGGAGGTCAAGGAAATTGGCGTAAAATCCACGGATGTTCCACTGGAGAAAAGACATCAGCAAAGAGAGAGAGGAGAGCAACAGGAAGCAAAGAAGAAACAAAGGTGAAGAAGGAACACACCATGCTAAAAAAAAAAGCAGAGTCAGGATCAGGGTCAGCAAAGTCAGGGTTAGGGGGCATGGGTAAACTGAGTAAAGAAGGAGGGCAAGAAGCGGGAGGACAGACCAGAGGCGGACGAGCAGGGTCTGGAGGAGAAGGAAGGAGAGGAGGGGGGGGGGGGCAGAAAGAGGGGGGTGCACCTCAGCAAGGGCAGTAACCGAGATGGAACCAGGGGCTAAAGAAACCCCCACAGTAGGAACAGGGGGCACCACCACCGAAGTGGGAGGGGAAGGAATGATAGAATCAGAGATAGGGGGTGAAGAAGAAAGCAAAGCTTTCTTACCGACAGGGGAGGAGGAAGGAGAGGAGCCAGGTTTCCGCTTCTGACTCAAAGATACAGGCGTCCCAGCAGCAACATACTGGGCAACAGACTCCAGTGTCTCGATAGGAGAAGATCGAGAGCGAGCAATACAACCATCAGGAGAGCGATGGACGTCGGCCCGCACAGTCAGGCGGCGTGGAGAGCCAGGAGACGGAGGAGAAGGACGGGAAGGAGGACTAGAAGGAGAGGAAATAGAAGACACAGGAGACATGACAGACTGGGTAGAAAGAAGGGGAGCCCTAGACAGAGAACCAGGAGGGGGACCCTTCGGAACAGAACGGAGGGAAACAGGGGAGGTGGTGGTGGGTGTGTCCGGGTCTAAGGCTCGGAAACGGTTGTGAGACTGAGAAAGGTGGGAAGGACGAGGAGAGGAAGAGCGCACCACGCGAGCATAGGAGATGCCAGCGAAAGAGGGGAGACGATGAACTTGGCGCCGAGCCTCAGGAAAAGACAAACGGTCTCGGTGCTTCAAGCTGAGGACAGCCGCCTCAAGTTTGTAGCGAATACATGCACGAGAGAAAGTAGGGTGGGCCTCACCGCAATTGAGGCAGCGGGCCTGGGAAGAAGTGCACTCTAACTTAGAGTGACCCTCGCTTCCACACAGGGGACAGAGAGACACAGGACTAGAGCATTTGAGGGTACCATGCCCAAACCTCCAGCACTTACCGCAGAGCCTCGGAGAGGGAATATATTCCTGAACGGAGCATCTGACACCAGCAAGAATGACAGAGGGCGGAAGGGACCTACCATCAAAGGTAACCTTCACAACCCTAAGGGGCAGACGGCGATGACCACGAGGGGGACAAGTAAATGTATCCACCTGGAGTACAGAATGACCCTGAGCCTTGAGGATATGCTTGATATCCTCGTGGCAGTCCTTGAGATCCCTAACACCGGTCGCAACATGGTGCGGGAGGAGAACAGTGCCAACACTGGCATTCAATCGGGCGTTCTTCGAGACCCGAACAGGGGTCTCGCCAAGGCAGGATAAGGCGGCCAAGCGGGCGGCCGCATCCTGAGAAGGAGCAGCAACGACACGGGTACCAAGACGAGTGGGGTTGAAAGTGATAGAGGCATCCACGGAATCGACAAGATGCCTATGAAGGGAAAAATCATCAGGAGGAGTTGAATCCAAAGGTTGGAGGTCAAAGTACTTAGTCCACGTATCAGGACCAAACAAAGCATGGAACGAAGTAGGATGGGAAGGGAGCATACGAGAGCGGCCATGGCGGGGACGGCGATGAGAACCCTTAGAGAGAGACGGGTCGAAAGGTGCAGTAGTCACAAGAAAGGATGGAGCCGTACAAGGGGACAAGACAGTTACCACAGCAGGCTTGGGGCTCGACCCAACCACAGAGGAGGGAGGGGAGCAGGGAGGAAGAGTCCGGTCTGGGCCTAAACCGGGTCCCGTAGCGGGGGCTACAGATCCCGGTCTTCCAGGACGGTCCGACTCAGGGGCCTGGTCGCCCACTCCATGAGCCTGGGCAATAGAAGGCAAGTCGTCATCCATACAGCAAACCAAACAAAAGAGATGGGACCTGGAACCAAGGGATACCACCTACCAGGGCAGCCAGGGAGGCCGAGCGCGGGCCAGTGCAGGAAGGGTGTGTGTCGTTCCCAGCGGTGCTCCCCCTTTTCAACAGGGGAGTCCTACTACTTCGTTCATTCTCCCACACTGGTGCTAAGACCCCAGTCCCCCTATCGCCCCAGCCTGGACACCCAACCATCCACTCAGGGCGGCCTCTCACAGGCGACCCCTCCAGCGGGTGGTCCGATGGCTCACAAGGCCCCTACATGGTGCCCTTCAGCACGTACACTACCCAAAGAGGGGGCAGGAGAGGGGGCACAGGCAACCCACACCGGTCCCAGGGAGGTGTACGTGAGCCCCTCACCATGGCAAGGAGGCACTACGGAGGGGAATCCACAGGGAAATAGCAGTTAGGTTATATAGACTACGTCTAGGTTACAGATGCAACTGGGAGATTGGTGAACCCCGACAGAGAGAGTGCATCTTCTGCCAAACTGTCACAGAAAAGCCACTACTTCACTATCTTTTGGAATGTGAAGCAACCAATGACCTTAGAAGAGCTTTAAGAGTTCCTGAATCATGCAGTGGCCACCCTGAAGCCATCAACACAGCCACTCTCCTGGTCAACAAAGGTGTTCAGCAGCTGGACACCCTCATAAAGACTGTGAAGCAGTATCCTCCCCTGCGATAACAGCTTGATGGTTAAATGCAACCTCAGAATACTGAGAAGAAAAATTGTACCACTTACGGGCTATTCATGCCCATGCCACCTCTTGGGTGGCTTAATCGTCATCAATCAATCAATAGCAAAACAGTACAATCTCCAGTCAAGAATGTAGTACTCGGTGTAGGCAGTTCTAATCGACCCAAGACGCTACAGCTTCGACACAGAACAGGCAGCAGACTACGACCTCATCCAGCTACAACGCTCTCCCACATAGAGCTCCGCGACTCCGGCCACACTCAGCTCTCTGCTCTGCTCCAGGCTTCGTCTCAACGTCTACGACACTGCTGTACCCAGGACTACTAAATAAATATGAAACTCACTAAACACTGTGTATCTAATCTACCCAACAACGTGACATAATCGTACGTTACATTGGTGACCCCAGAGAGTTTCGACCATACCCAGCCACGATGGACTACAACATGGATTCTCACTGGACCTTCATTCCTGCTGTTGTTTGCTGTGGACCACCTCATGCCACCTGTCACGGAACGCTGCCAACACCCTCGCCACAGCTATGATTTTCATCACGATCATCTCTGCATTTTCATCTACTACGGCTTGCTGCTCCACGATCACTACTCGCTCATCTGGCAGCTTCATCAGTAACTACATAATGTGGGATCTACAGCCTGTCCTGCCGACTCTCCATCGCAGCCAGGGCACTGCTTGTCCTACAGGGGCGCCCACGAAAGCTGCTCTTTCGTCAGATTCATCTACACGTTCACTGCATTCTGATACTCTGCCGACTCAAGCACTTTGCGCAGTACAGGACTTACAGCTTGCGTTTCCGACTCTTCGTCGCCTCCAGGACAATTCAGCTCTAGCAGTGATTCCCTCGTTGTCCTAACTACGTGCCTACATTACCTCCTTTTGTCCTGGTGCCCGAGCCCATCCGCTCCGGATCTAAATGCTCCACCAACGACCCAAGGACGCAACAATCATGCACACTCTTCTCTCCTGCTACACCGAGCTTGTCCACACACTGCCTTTATCTTTTGGTACCAGACTACATGTTCCACAGCGACCCAGGGAACAGTAGCCTCGTTTTTTTTTATGTATTGCTTTTCTTCCATTCCCTGGCAGGGGGAGTCCTGTAGCGAGTTAATCTTATACTCGCTCCATTATCTCATTATCTTAATAGCATAACTAATTACAGAAGCTACAATCCTTTCCCCAATTACAGGTAATACTCTTCTCACCTTGTTGGAGGAAGCTGAGGTGTAATCACCATATAACCAGCGATATGAGAATAGCAAAACAGTACAATCTCCAGTCAAGAATGTAGTACTCGGTGTAGGCAGTTCTAATCGACCCAAGACGCTACAGCTTCGACACAGAACAGGCAGCAGACTACGACCTCATCCAGCTACAACGCTCTCCCACATAGAGCTCCGCGACTCCGGCCACACTCAGCTCTCTGCTCTGCTCCAGGCTTCGTCTCAACTTCTACGACACTGCTGTACCCAGGACTACTAAATAAATATGAAACTCACTAAACACTGTGTATCTAACCTACCCAACAACGTAACATAATCGTACGTTACAGGCTCCTTGCACAATATTCTTTATGTGGTTGGTTTGTGTGTAATTACCTAAGTGCAATTACCTAAGTGTAGTTACAGGATGAGAGCTACGCTCGTGGTGTCCCGTCTTCCCAGTTCTCTTTGTCATATAACGCTTTGAAACTACTGACGGTCTTGGCCTCCACCACCTTCTCACTTGTTCCAACCGTCCACCACTCTATTTGCGAAGGTGAATTTTCTTATATTTCTTCGGCATCTGTGTTTAGCTAGTTTAAATCTATGACCTCTTGTTCTTGAAGTTCCAGGTCTCAGGAAGTCTTCCCTGTCGATCTTATCAATTCCTGTTACTATTTTGTATGTAGTGATCATATCACTTCTTTTTCTTCTGTCTTCTAGTTTTGGCATATTTAATGCTTCTAACCTCTCCTCGTAGCTCTTGCCCTTCAGTTCTGGGAGCCACTTAGTAGCATGTCTTTGCACCTTTTCCAGTTTGTTGATGTGCTTCTTAAGATATGGGCACCACACAACCACTGCATATTCTAGCTTTGGCCTAACAAAAGTCGTGAACAATTTCTTTAGTATATCGTCATCCATGTATTTAAAAGTAATTCTGAAGTTAGAAAGCGTGGCATAGGCTCCTCGCACAATATTCTTTATGTGGTCCTCAGGTGATAGTTTTCTATCTAGAACCACCCTAGATCTCTTTCTTAATCAGAATTCTTTAAAGATTTCTCACATAATATATAGGTTGTGTGGGGTCTATGTTCTCCTATTCCACATTCCATAACATGGCATTTATTCACGTTAAATTCCATTTGCCAAGTAGTGCTCCATATACTTATTTTGTCCAGGTCATCTTGAAGGGCATGACAATCATCTAAGTTTCTTATCCTTCCTATTATCTTAGCATCATCAGCAAACATGTTCATATAATTCTGTATACCAACTGGTAGATCATTGTGTGATCTGTGTGATCTGATCACACACACAACTGGTGTGTGTGTGTGTAATTACCTAAGTGTAGTTACAGGATGAGAGCTACGCTCGTGGTGTCCCGTCTTCCCAGCACTCTTTGTCATATAACGCTTTGAAACTACTGACGGTCTTGGCCTCCACCACCTTCTCACTTAACTTGTTCCAACCGTCTACCACTCTATTTGCGAAGGTGAATTTTCTTATATTTCTTCGGCATCTGTGTTTAGCTAGTTTAAATCTATGACCTCTTGTTCTTGAAGTGCCAGGTCTCAGGAATCCTTCCCTGTCGATTTTATCAATTCCTGTTACTATTTTGTACGTAGTGATCATATCACCTCTTATTCTTCTGTCTTCTAGTTTTGGCATGTTTAATGCTTCCAACCTCTCCTCGTAGCTCTTGCCCTTCAGTTCTGGGAGCCACTTCGTAGCATGTCTTTGCACCTTTTCCAGTTTGTTGATGTGCTTCTTAAGATATGGGCACCACACAACAACTGCATATTCTAGCTTTGGCCTAACAAAAGTCATGAACAATTTCTTTAGTATATCGCCATCCATGTATTTAAATGCAATTCTGAAGTTAGAAAGCATCGCATAGGCTCCTTGCACAATATTCTTTATGTGGTCCTCAGGTGATAGTTTTCTATCTAGAACCACCCCTAGATCTCTTTCTTTATCAGAATTCTTTAAAGATTTCTCACATAATATATAGGTTGTATGGGGTCTATGTTCTCCTATTCCACATTCCATAACATGACATTTATTAACATTAAATTCCATTTGCCAGGTGGTGCTCCATATACTTATTTTGTCCAGGTCTTCTTGAAGGGCATGACAATCATCTAAATTTCTTATCCTTCCTATTATCTTAGCATCATCAGCAAACATGTTCATATAATTCTGTATACCAACTGGTAGATCATTTATGTACACAATAAACATCACTGGTGCAAGAACTGAACCCTGTGGTACTCCACTTGTGACATTTCTCCATTCCGATACATTGCCTCTGATTACTGCCCTCATTTTTCTATCAGTCAGAAAATTTTTCATCCATGATAGAAGCTTACCTGTCACCCCTCCAATATTTTCCAGTTTCCAGAACAACCTCTTAATGTGGAACTCTGTCGAAAGTCTTTTTTAGGTCCAGATAGATGCAGTCAACCCAGCCATCTCTTTCCTGTAATATCTCTGTGGCCCGATCATAGAAACTGAGTAAATTCGATACACAGGATCTTCCTGATCGAAAACCATACTGTCTGTCTGATATTATATCATTTCTCTCCAGGTGTTCTACCCATTTAGTTTTGATTAGCTTTTCCAATACTTTCACTATTACACTTGTCAATGATACAGGTCTATAATTGAGGGGGTCTTCCCTGCTGCCACTTTTGTAGATTGGAACTATGTTAGCCTGTTTCCACACGTCTGCTACGATTCCTGTACACAGGGATGCCTGAAAGATCAGGTGAAGTGGAATGCTGAGCTCAGATGCACATTCTCTCAGAACCCATGGTGAAACGCCATCTGGGCCAGCTGCTTTGTTCCTCCCGAGCTCCTTTAGCATATTTTCCACTTCATCTCTAGACACCTCTATCCGCTCTATGTTGTTCTCTGGAATTCTTATTGTGTCTGGTTCTCTGAAGATTTCATTTTGTACAAACACACTTTGGAACTTTTCATTTAATGTTTCACACATTTCCTTTTCATTTTCCGTGAATCTGTTTCCCATTTTCAACCTCTGGATATTATCCTTTACCTGCAATTTGTTGTTTATGAATTTGTAGAATAGGCCCAGTTCTGTTTTACATTTATCTGCTATCCCTTTTTCAAAATTTCTTTCTGCCTCTCTCCTTACTGCTGTATAATTGTTTCTCGCATCTTTGTATCGCTGGTATGTTTGGGGATTTGGCCTCTTCCTATACTGATTCCATTTTTGTGTCTTTTGGTCTCTTGCCCTCTCACAATTTCTGTCAAACCAATCCTGTTTTCTGGTCCTGCATCTCTGTTTTGGTATGAATGTTTGTGTGCCTTCCTCGTATAGTTTTAAAAATTTGGCATACATTGTGTGTGTGTGTGTGTGTGTGTGTGTGTGTGTGTGTGTGTGTGTGTGTGTGTGTGTGTGTGTGTGTGTGTGTGTGTGTGTGTGTGTGTGAAAAAAAATTAGGTTAGTAGTTAGTAACAACTGACTGACAGTTGAGAGGTAAGCCGAAAGAGCAGAGCTCAACCTCTGCAAGCACAACTAAGTGAATACAACTAAGTGAATACATCTACAGCTAGCAGTTGAATGCATGTGTTCTCCAGACACTTTAACTTCTACCTCTTGTCAAGCTTGCAATGACACACCATGACAACCATCATGGTGCCATTGTTTTGTTGAAACAAGGGGCTAACACCCAACACAGTAATGATGCCCCACTGTGAAGCTTGTGCACATGCGTGCACACTGCACTGATGTGCACACTAGGTGACAAACTCACTCCAATGCTCCACTTGTGCACAAAACAACATTTCAAGACATTGTGAATTGCCAACTCTGACACTCACACACCAAGCACGCACCAGGGAGCTGCCAGTGTAGAAGTCAGATTTTTTGTCTCGGTAATTCAAACACTTTATAGCGATAAAAGTTTATTAATAAATTTATTTATAAATTCTATACATTTTGTATAATGAATTAATAAAATAAGTTGCACTTTAATATTGGGTAAACTAATCTTGTGCATTAACCTTGGAAAGTAAAATAAGGGTAATTAACATTGGTAAAGTTACACAGGGTAAAATAACTTTTGATAACATTAACAATGGAAGTTAACAATGCCCTGTAACTTGATGAATTAAAATAACCTGAAGCTTAACCTTGTATATTAAACTTTGGTGAGTATAACAAGGGAATATTTATTTATTTTTGTGTAACTTCCAGAGGGTAAGTCTAACAATGAGGACTTACACTGGTGAAAGTGCCACCTCTCACCAATATACATAACAATGGAGACTTACACACTGGTGAAAGTGCCACCTCTCACCAATATACGTAACAATGAGGACTAACACTGGTGAAAGTGCCACCTCTCACCAATATACATAACAATGGAGACTTACACACTGGTGAAAGTGCCACCTCTCACCAATATACGTAACAATGAGGACTAACACTGGTGAAAGTGCTACTTCTCACCGATATATATAACAGCATGAACAAGCGAGGCGTCCCGGCTGGCACTCCGAGATGAACTCTATGCGTCCTAGCTGCAGTCCGATACCCTACCCCTCTCAACAAAATGCACCCGCCATGTGCACTAGCAAATTCTATTTGAATCATCTGCTACGAAAAATTTGATTGTCTCGGCACCTTCATATTCCTCATAGACCAAGTTAGATGTTCCACATAAACCAAGCGAGCACTATGCAGCAGCCAGTGAAGAAGTTAGATATTCCTCATACACCAAGCAAGCACCAGGGAGCTGCCAGTGAAGAAGTTAGATAGTCCTCATACACCAAGCAAGTACCAGGAAGCTCCCAGTGTAAAGTTAGATATTCCTCATACACCAAGCAAGTACCAGGGAGCTCCCAGTGTAGAAGTTAAATATTCCTCATACACCAAGCAAGCACCAGGGAGCTGCCAGTGAAGAAGTTAGATAGTCCTCATACACCAAGCAAGCACCAGAGAGCTGCCAGTGAAGAAGTTAGATAGTCCTCATACACCAAGCAAGCACCAGGGAGCTGCTAGTGAAGAAGTTAGATAGTCCTCATACACCAAGCAAGCACCAGGGAGCTGCTAGTGAAGAAGTTAGATAGTCCTCATACACCAAGCAAGCACCAGGGAGCTGCCAGTGAAGAAGTTAGAGAGTCCTCATATACCAAGCAAGCACCAGGGAGCTGCTAGTGAAGAAGTTAGATAGTCCTCATAGATCAAGCAAGCACCAGTTTAGAAATTAGATAGTCCTCGTAGACCAAGCAAGGACCGGTGTAGAAGTTGGATATTCCTCATAGACCAAGAGAGCACCAGGGAGCTGCTAGTCTAGAAGTTATATATTCCTCATGGACCAAGCAAGCACCAGTGTAGAAACTAGATATTCCTCATAGACCAAGCAAGCACCAGGGAACTGCCAGTGTAGAAGTAAGATATTGCTCATAAACCAAGCAAGCACCAGGTGTAACACCTAGCTGGACTGCCTAGGGTGCAGTCGGGATTTGTCTTTTTTTCATTAATATACTTTATCATCATATTATGATCCTCAGAATTGTATCATGTATGAGGGGTATCATTGCTTGTATTTTTGCCAATATTTCTTTTTGTACTTTTGTTTCTTTCATTGCACATTTGTGTGTTGTTCTTACTGAAGGGTAACTGTATAATGTCCTTTGCATCACGTTAATTTAGTTAGTTTACGTTTAACAATATGTCACTGGCATTTTTTTTTCTTTTAGGGGTTTAGTTATGGTATAGTTTGGATGAGTTAGGACAAGACAAAATTGGGCTTAATTATCATACACCCGATTTTGTCTTAACTCCGGGGAAAGGGAGCTGTAACACCCATGACCTTCCCTCCTAGAGTTCACACCCAGGGAAGCCTTCTCCAAGAGGTCAGCCCAGATGACCTCTGGATCATCTTGTATGTTGATTAAAAATTCCTGGGTTAGTCTTAGTCAGCTAGTTTCAAGTATGTAATATTTCATGATACTCTTGTCAAACATTGCAATGGAATTAGACCCCAGATTTAGACCCCATGGATCTCCCCCTTTTAGCCAGGTCAGAGGTCAGTCACACACATAATTAATAATTCCTCTCTTGAAGAGTGTATGGTGAATGTCACACAAGCTTAATGGAAAAATTCTTAGAGTGTTTGTGCACGTGTGGCCCGACCTCTTGCATTATTGTAGGTAACAACAGCAAATCTCCCCTCCCCCTTTTGGGGTATATATATGGTCCTGTAGCAGACTTAGTTTTAGAGAGAGTGCCAGACACCAGGGTCCAGAGTGGGTCTGTGAAGAACATCACACAGCCCGGGAGAGACAGAGTGAATCCATCGGATGGAGACAGAGGTCTTAAGGTAAAGTGTGATCTCTGAGGGTTTTGTTCCATGTCTAAATTTCTTAACTATTGGCCAGTGTTAGAGTAGGATTTATAGTGGTGATTAGCGTAATTTGTTCTCAATAAACTCATGTTAAACATCACGTCTGTGTCAATTGTTGAATTGAATGTTGACCTCTGGATATAGTTTGCTAACAACCGTCCCATAATTAATGACAGTTAAAGAAAGAGGACTCTCCAAGTCAAGCAATGTTTCTTGCCTTGTTGCTTGATATAGTTAATGGACAAGGCAGATGGTGGCAGCATAGTTAATCCTATGTAGCATTTCCTTGAAAGGGTACCTTTGGTTCCAGTGTAACCATTAGTGGTACTGTATGGTGGTGTTACAAATGAGTAGTAGTGTTACATTATTAGTTTATATTTATAGTGGTGTTACACAGGGAGCTGCCAGTACAGGAGACAGATATTCCTCATAGACCAAGCAAGCACCAGGGTCTATGAGGGTCCTCATAAACCAAGCCAGTGTATAAGTTAGGTATTCCTCACAGACCAAGCAAGCACCAGGGACTTGCCAGTGTGGAAGTCAGATATTCCTCATAGACCAAGCAAGCAAGCAAGCACTAAGAAACTGTCTGTGTAGAAGCAAGATATTCCTCATAGACTAAGCAGGCACCAGGAAGCTGCTAGTTTAGAAGTTAGATATTCATCACAGACCAAGCAAGCACTAGGAAACTGTCATTGTAGAAGTTAGATATTCCTCATAGACTAAGGAAGCACCAGGAAACTGCCAGAATAGAAGTTATGTATTCATAATAGACCAAGTAGGCACCAGGGAGCTGCTGGTGTAGAAGTAAATCTAACCTTCCACACTAGCTCTGATGCTTCGTCTATGAGACACGTAATTTCTATAGAAGAACAGCATAATATATCTTAAATATTACTCGCTCCGTAAATGAGAAACCTTTATGGACATCCAACTAATTAAGTGACGGTGCAGCATTTTCATGAGGTTGCTCACAATTTCTGAATTGTTTATTGGAATAATATTCAGGTAATGTCTTGATATGTATATTATACATTACTCCTAAAATTAATGATACTTGCAACATTTATGCAACATACTTACAATAACCTTTTATTATTAATATGGTTACCAAGACTTTTTTTGTCAAGACAGGACAGAGGTTTAACAAGATTTATCACTGATGTGTACCATTCTTTGCCTTTTTAATTGTTCAAGAAGGCTGAATGTTTTCCCATACTCAAAAGGTTTAACACCCAGATGAACCTTTCTGTGAATCTTCATATTCCCAAGTTGACTGAATCTTTTGCCACACTCTGGACACTCATAAGTTTTATCACTAACATGCACCATCCTGTGCTTTTTTATATATTCAAGACGGCCGAATGATTTCCCACACACTGGACACTCATAAGGTTTATCACCAGAATGTGCTATCCTATGCCTTTTTAAATGTCCAAGATAGCCAAATCGTTTCCCACACTCTAGACACTCGTAAGGTTTATCACCTGAATGGGCCATCCTGTGGCTTTCCATATGTTCATGACGGTTGAATCTTTTTCCACACACTGGACACTCGTGAGGTTTTTCCCCTGTATGCACTAACATGTGCCTTATAATCCTGCTACGTATTGTGAATCTTTTCCCACACTCATCACATTCAAAAGGTTTAACACCCGTATGAAACTTCCTGTGAGTCTTCATATCTGTAAGTTTACCAAATTTTTTCCCACATTCTGGACACTCGAAAAGTTTATTACTTGTATGCACAAACATGTGACTTATAATAGTGCTACGGTCTGTAAAGCTTCTTCCGCACTCAGTACACTCATAAGGTTTAACACCAGTATGCACCATCCTGTGTTTTTTTTACATGTTCAAGACGGCTGAATGTTTTCCCACACATTGAACATTCATAAGGTTTATCACCCGTATGCACCATCCTGTGCCTTTTTATATGCCCGATATAGCCAAATCTTTTCCCACATACTGGACACTCGTAAGGTTTATCACCAGTATGCGCCATCCTGTGCCTATTTAGATGTGCAAGATAAATGAATGTTTGTACCACACACTGTAGAGGTTATCCTTATGCACTATCATGTTAATTTTAATACTGCTGTACTACAAATCTTCTTGAATGCTTGGCACTCAAAAAGAGTCCCACTCTAGACACTGCTGCTGGGGGGTTTCTTTCCTTTAGTTAGTGCAGACTTTGTGAAACTTATCTCTTCACAATGATTGCACAAGTTGTTGAGGGGGAATCTCCTGGAGATGCAATATTCCCACTGGGTAGGATAATTAAGCCAGGCATGTTGTCTTATATTTTGGAGTTGGGGAGTAGCAGAGACCAGTCCGGGTAGACAACGGAGGTGGTGGCTTTCTCTTCTTTCCAACTGGGTTTCTCTTGGTGGCCGAGGCGGCTCTGACAACCAGCCACATTGTTTGTCGTTGATTTAGGGCTGCAACTATATTTCTTTGCTCCTATACCTACCGAAGGTCAAAATGCAGCCAAAAATTAAAGTTTTTTACATTCACATATTTAGAACATTACATTAAAATGCCTACTCTTACTGTGCAAAAAAACAGCGTTGAATGTAATGAAACGCCCTTTTCTGCGTGAGCCCTGAGGCTCCCTGGAACAATCAGACTGATATACGCTATATTAGTCTGGGGCTTTCAGTTAAAGGAGTTCTGCCTACTGGGGACCACGAGCCAGAATCTGGCCCTCTCAGAGAGGCGCAGGGAGCAATGGCCTAAGGAAACCCCCTTGCATTTGGGAGTATTCCATATCTGCCATCGACCGAGGTTAGGGACCCAGAAAAGTTGGCATTTCAAAACAAACCCCACTTGGTAGTATACTGCAAACCCAAGACCAAACTGAGAAACAGAACTCCCCCAAAAGAAAACAAGGAAACAAGTGAACTGTACAGACCCCCCTCCCCCACCCCCACTTCTTAGTTTTGAGGCTGAGCATCAAAAACAAAAACGAAACTGCCGACCAGAGGGAGGGTGCCAGGGAGCCTCTGGGGCTCATCTAGAAAATGGTATTTCATTACATTTAACACTGGGTTTCTGTGAGGAGCCTCTTCAGCTTCCTGGAGCAACATTACCAAAGATAAGTAAAAGAGGGACTTATCAAGAAGGAGGCCACACCGCGTGCCTCAACTCGAAGACGAGACAACTGGCTGAAATGTGCAACCCGAGCCCTACACAGGAACGACTTGGACCAAGAACATTCACCGAGTACAGGGTGGCCAGGACCCTGTTCGACCTCCAAAGCCCCCATGCCCAGGACCAGGACATGATCCCGAACATAGTGGCGAGAGCTGCATACCAAGGAACATTAACTCTTAAATGGCGCAGTACTTATATATATATATACGATTGAGGGTCTAGCACACAATTTTAAATGCCCCGTGAGGACCCCGATTGTAAACAGACACCATCTTTAAAAAAAATCCACCGTACGACACCATTGTCTGCAGGCCTCAGTTATCTGACAGAGACCATGGCGAAGGCATCATGTACCAGCAATTGAACCCGCTCAGCGCAGCATTCATCGCAAGCTTTGACTGAGGAGGAAATTCATCAGGAATTGTTCCAGGAGGGGTGATGAACCTGATATTGACTACTCCGACATAGATCAGGACTACACACAGCCCTCAGATGTGGATACAACAGATAATGAGAGTGACCACGCGGGGGTGCCATGAGGGTCAGGTCTAGTTTGTCACCCATGCCTCCTCGCCCACATTCAATAATGTTCACCATAACTGTACATCTAAGCTTGTATGGTGAGTAAAGGCAATAAGACGTAGCTACTCACACAGTCAGCTGGTGGCGGTTGCCCTCAAGGCCAGACGCACTAATATTTCTCCTCCAACAATATTGTTTGTGGTGTTATTATGCTATATACACACACATTATATATAAGTATCTACCTGTTTTATTCACCATACCTGTACAAATAAGCTGGTATGGTGCCCAAAGACCATAGTGGCCACCAGTAAACAACTTGATAAGTCGTGCAGACAACGCACCTCCCTCACCAAAATGGCAGCTCCCAAACTACTCCTATTGCTGTTATTACACTCTAGACACACGTTATTTATAAGTATCTACATTTGTGTTCACCATAGCAAACCACTAAGTTGGTATGGTGAGTGCAGTCAATAAAAGGTGGCCACACACAGTCAGAAGACGATGCCACCACCACCCTCCCTCCCACAGCATTACTCCTCCCTCCATGGAGCACAGCGCTGAATATCACCACAATCCTGCTATTATCAAAATCCGGGTCAGTTTTATCACAGTCAGGGGTCTTCTGTAATACTATCATTGCTAAATAATGCCATGAACATATATATTTTGACATTTTTAGGGGATGCTGTGGTCACAAGCAGAACAGAAGTGCTGTGTGCTCATGGTGCGTACATCAACCTTGGTGGCTCGCTCAATACTGAAGCTCTCACACCCAGGAATGTTAGCCACGATTTTTTTTCTAGGTGGCATCTGTTAACTATCGGTCGTGGCTGCACTATAGCTGCCCCTATCCCATGCGGGGCATTTAAATTAAGGCGCTAGACACTAAAACAGCTATTAACCCTTTAACTGCGCAACACGCCTGCAGGCCCAGGCTTCAGGTGCGCAACGCGCCCTTATTTTTCACGTTCCATTCAAAACTCCCGCGGATACATGGGGTTCACATCAGCTTCCTCAGGGCTCTTGTAAACAGACGCCATCTTAAAAAAAAATCATGGTCCACATTGCCGGGTGTCAGAGCCTCAGTAGTGAGTGAGCAACCAAGGCTGGCACTCGCAGCATGAGCACACAGCACTACTGTTCAGTGTGTGACCACAGCATCACCTAATATTGTCAAAATATATATATAATCTGTTTTATTTAGCCATGATAGTATTATAGAAGAGCCCGAGTGTGATAATGACTGGGTACAATGTTCAAATATCAGTGATTCAATGCTGTTCACGATGTTCACAGCACTAGCCACAGCACCACAGCATTATTTCGTCCATCTAGGAATCTTCAAACGACTTTTTAGGTTCCTTTTCAAAATAAACTTGTGGTCAATTATTCATTTACAGGTATTAGTGACCAGGATTGTGGTTATAATGAGTGTTGTGCGTAGGAAGGAGGAATTTTGGTGAGGGAGGGAGGAAGGGAGAGAATTGAGGTAGCCTCACTGTGTGGCAGTAACTCTTGTTTTGCTCACCGTACTAGCTTCGTGGTTCGCTATGGGAACACATATGTACATGGGTATATACAGTGTGTGTGAATAGTGTAATAACAGCACCAGGAGTATGTTGTGAGGAGCTATTTTGGTGAGGGAGGTGACGTCGTAATCGTGGCGTCGTCTGCTGTCTGCTGTGTGAATTGTCATGCAGTGTATGGTGGCCATTGTACTGTTTGGACACAATACTGGCTTACTTGCATAGTTCTGGTAAATAAAACATGTAGATAGGTATATATAACAAGTGTAAATCGTGTAATAAATACAATAACAGTATGGTGGGAGGAGCAATGTTGGCGAGTAAGATGTTGGAGTGAGGGAGGGCTGGCTGGGTGTGGCTGCTCACACTCGCGGTGTTCTGAGTGTATTGATGGTGAATGTATATAGTGTGTGACAGTGTATAGTGTGTACATATGTTGTAAATATACATAAATGAACATGAAACATTGGTGTGAATAATTGTATGATTTGGAGGAGCAATGTTGGCGAGTAAGATGTTTGTGGAGTGAGGGAGGGCTGGCTGAGTGTGGCTGCTCACACTCGCGGTGTTCTGAATGTGTTGATGGTGAATGTATATAGTGTGTGACAGTGTATGGTCTGTAAATATTGTATATATACATAAATTAGCATGATACATGGTAAATATGTGCAACATATGTGTACACAAGTGTCATGCACGTAACACAGTGTCCTCAGACAGCACGGATGTTTTACTGCCATAATATAGTGCACGTGTTCATTATACATAGGATTAGCACGTAAAAACAAATAAAATGTATTTGGAACTGTGCGCAAAAAATGAACAAAAATATATTTGCGGCAACTCGCGCGCCCCGCCCTGGGCACCTCACCGGCCCCAGGAGCTTACTGCACGGGCGAACGGGAAATGATGACGTCACGCGCCAACTTACGGACCCCATAGCAGCCAAAGTAAGTACAAGTTCGAATTTTTTTTTGACATACCCATACTAGGGGAAGGGTTTTTGACGCTTTTTAAAAAAAACAAAAGAATTTTTTAAAGAGAATTTATTTCCTGCGCACTGGGGGTGTCATATTTATAGGCCGCGCAGTTAAAGGGTTAATGTATTGCGCAGTTCCGGTTTTGTTTCCCAAATCATCTATATATATGTATTGTGCAGTCTAAGGATTAAACTGCGCATGGCATATATATACGCCAAGGCCTGATATTACCATAAGTTAAATTTTTCAAACTTGTTCTAACGCTTTCAAATTTATTGTGCATAATCTACTAGGCAAATATTCTAACTTTGTCTAAATGATCATCAACGTAACTTGAAGAACAAGGAAATTAAAAATAATTATAAAATTTAATATTGAAAATTTCAGCTTTTCAGATCAGCTGCATAAATATTAAATATCTGCAATTGTTCATTAGGTGATATTATGCTCTCAAAATAGTATATGATCATCATTTTAATAGATTTAGAATATAGATTTTCAGTTTAGTTTACTGTAAAAAAAATCGTCAAGATAGCATTTGAAATATTCACCAAATTCAGACAAAATTTATAATGCAAAACTTTTAGTGTTTATGAAAAATCCATCCCAATAGGATTGTAGAACAGACAGCGGCGCACACTACAGTACAACCTCGATTCAATGTACCCCGATTCAACGAATCTCCGGCTAGTTCGCACACTTTTTAGGCCGGATTTACTCACCCGGCTCGACGAACAATGGTTCATCGAAGTGGGGGATGTTCGGATTTGCTTACAATGTCGAGACAAGAGTTCACAGACTGGTGGAAACTTTCACATTCTATCACAGATTACAATTATTAATTCCTTCATATGACAAGTTTGATCACACAAGTGGACCACACAAGTGGACCGCACAAAAGGTCCATAAGTAGTCCACAAGCTTACGATGTTGGGACAGAGTTCACAGAGTGGTGGAAAACTGTCTCATTCTATCACAGATTACAATTAATAATTCCTTCATAAGACAAGTTGGATCACACAAGTGGACCACACAACAAGTGAAGCATATAAACCAAACACTAGCCAGAATGGTCCACAAGAAGTGACGCATATTAACCAAACACCAGCCAGAGTCGTCCACACAAGTGAACGACTGAGTTTCAATGATTTTCGTTCACCAATTTGTGGCACACGTATCTTTGTAAATTAATTTAAAGGCTGAAGCGTGAATAGCTAGCTAATGTGTTGAAATCTTCTTATATACATTTTCTGTGATGAAACAAGACGAGTGAGGGTGGACAGATAAGGGAATACTGTACAGTAAACCTCACTTTACAGTGAGGTTTCACTCACTTTCGTCTGTGTTGTCTTAGTTCAGTGACCCATGACTTTGAACGTTTCACATTAATAAATCATTTCTAAAACTGGTGTTTTAATAACTCTTTATTATCCTAATTAAACTAAACTAAATAAAACCAAAAATATACTGTAATAAGATAGATATCTGCTACAGTATTTGAGAAATTATTCACGTTATTGGCGGCACAACTCCGGCACGAGTGGACGGGTCTAATCCCTGTCCACACAACGCCATGCTTGTTGTGTTCGATTTCGTCTCCACAGTTTAGTGATCTACGGCTTTGAAATAATAAAATTAATAAATCAGTTCCAAAGTATTTTTTATAGCTCTTATTACCGTAATAATGTTGCTAAACTAAATATGTAACCCAAAAATATATAATTTGATGTAAATTGAATATTTGAGAGAAATTTATGTTACTGGAAATCGAACACAACACAAGGCGGTGTTTTGTTCGATTTCGTCGCCACAGTTCAGTGACCTACAGCTTCAAAATAATAAAATTAATCAATCAGTTCCAAAATAAGTATTTTTTATAGCTCTTATTATCGTAATAATATTGCTAAACTAAATATATAACCCAAAAATATATAATTTGATGTAAATTAAATATTTAAGAGAAATTTATGTTACTGGATCTGGCTTAAACACCAGCCTACTGAATGGTGTACGTGTAGACTTTGTCTGCGTTCGTACGGTATGCACCCAGTGCCCTTAGCTTTGTCTGCGATTGACGTACAGTATTTATCCGCTGGTGGAAGAATAATTGTGGAATTTACCATTTTTTTTACTACAGCTCTTTGGTTATAAAACAAAATGTCTCAGGGGCTTACTAATAGTGCCTTATTAATGCCAAAAATGAAGCAATATTTTGCAAGAACTAGTAGCAGAAAATCAACCAGCACAAGAACAGCCATACCCAACACAAGAACAGTCGTACCCAGCACGAGAACAGCCGTACCCAGCACGAGAATAGCCGTACCCAGCACGAGAACAGCTGTTCCTAGCACAAGAACAGCCATACCCAGCAAGAGAACAGCCGTACCCAGCACGAGAACAGCCGTACCCAGCACGAGAACAGCCGTACCCAGCACGAGAACAGCCGTATCCAGCAAGAGAACAGCTGTACCCAGCACGAGAACAGCCGTACCCAGCAAGAGAACAGCCATACCAAGCACGAGAACAGCCGTACCCAGCACGAGAACAGCCGTACCCAGCACGAGAACAGCCATACGCAGCACGAGCACAGTTGTACCCAGCACTGGTACAACAGCCATACCCAGCACGAGCACAGTTGTACCCAGCACTCGTACAACAGCAGCCAGCACCAGCTCAGAAGCAGCTGAACCCACAGCAGCAGCGAGCACCAGCAAAGCTGATGCAAACATCTAAAAACATCGTGTGCGGCGTGAACAGTTAGAACAAGTGTTAAATTTAAGTGTGTACATAGTGTTAAAATTAAAGTTGCAGTAATTTTAGTGTACAATAGTTTTCATAAACAGTATTGTAGTATTCAACATACAGCAGAACTACTTTTAATCAACACAGTGCTAACGGCATAATGTACTGCAGTACGTATTTACTGTAGAGCATTCACAACTTTACGAAACTTCAAGATGGACATAACTTCAACAATAAGGTAAATTTATGAATTACAGTATTTTTTAGTAGAGAAGTAATATATAGGTACAGTATGTAATATGATAATGCATTTTTATTGTGTACAAGAAAAAAAAAAAAGACTGACACAAATGCCTCCTGAAGGTCACCTCTTGCAACGAATCCAATGCTCCAACAAACTGGGGTTGGTCCCATATAGTACGTTGAATCGAGGTTGTACTGTATATGTAAAAATGGTGAGAATCAGTCAGAAACTGAATTTTTTTAAAGTGACTCAATGTTGAAACTCTAGTTTTGAGATAATTGAAGTTGAAGTTATCAATGACGTATAAGGTAGTTCTAATACATTAATTTACTTGTATGTTTTAATAAACATTGTTTGGCATTCGTACTCAATTATGTGAAAGTTGTAGGTCAAAATGTGTTGAAATGAAGTCAAGAAAAAATACCCCATCCCCCCAAAAAATATAGGGATAATTATAAAAATTATAATGATTTGGGGGCTATATTTAATATATATACTCTATATAAGTCAAAAATTCCTAATCTGGTTCCTAATCATCAAAACAACCTAAAGAAACAAGGAAAATAGAGTTTGAAATCTGTGAAAAAATCAGCCAAAAAACCAGCGTTGAATGTAATGAAACGCCATTTTCTGGGTGAGTCCCGGAGGCTACCCGAAGCTTTCCCAGGCTGATATGCTAATGTCAGACTTTGGCATCAGTCATGTGTATGGAGTTCTTAGGCCTACCGGGGACCACGGCCAGAGGCAAGGGGAGCAATGTCCTATAGAAACCCCCGTGTGGTTGGAAACATTCTATGTCTGCCATCGACCGAAACAGGCACCCAGAAAGATAAGCGCCTCAAAATAAACCCCTATTCTGGTTAAAATTGCTACCAAAAGCCGAACTAGTGGATAGAACTCCCCAACAGAAAACAAGCAAACTAGTGTGACGTCACATGTCGCCGCGCCGCTGTCTGCGCAGCTCCCCCCTCCCCGGGAAGGGTTAAGGGGGGAGCCCCAGACCCTTCACGCCGGCTACCCACACCTCAGTTCTTGAGGCTGGATGTCAAAAACAAAAAAAAACGCCGACCGGAGGGGGAAGAGGGATGCCGGGGAGCCTCCAAGACTCACCCAGAAAATGGCGTTTCATTACATTCAACGCTGGCTTTCTAGGGGGAGCCCCGTCGGCTCCCCGGAGCTAACTACCCACAGACGGAAAAAGAGGGACTTACCTGGGAGGCGGTCGTCGCTCACTCCTCAACTCGAAGTTGAGTCAACTGGCTGCAACCGCCGACCCAAAGCAACACAGGCCCGACGGGGCCCAGGGACATTCACGAGGTAACGAGCAGCCAGGACCCTGTTCGACCGCCAAAAACCCCGCGCCCGAATATCAGACCAAGACATATTCCCAAAGACGGCAGCAAGAGCCGCGAACTTATGGACGTCATGGGCACTAGGATAGACCACAGGCTGGCTGGACTTGATAACCCTGCGGACGACCTGGGAGAACTGAACCCGTGAACAGGGAAGAAGGGAAACCGGATCAACCCAAAGAGCGTCCTCGGACACAGAAGCTGTGGCGCACAAATAACGGTGAAGCGCCACAACCGGACACAAAACATGATGCACCCCCGGCCGGACCAACCAAGCATCAACCACCCACGGACCCCTCCAAAATGCAGCAGTCTCATTCTTCGCCAGAAAAGAAGGAGACGGCTGCAAGCGAACAAAACAATCTCCACAACCAAAAGAGCAGAAACCCCCTGTGCCGGAGGAGAGCATGAAGCTCCCCTACCTGACCCCCAGAGGCTAATGTCAACAAGAAAAGAGCCTTGGAGAAACAATCCCGGACCGAAGGGGCCACAACGAAACGAGGAGACGAAAGGTAAGCGAACACTCTGTCCAAAGACCAAGACAGCTCAGGCCGCGCATGAGCAGGCCAGAGGTGAAACAAGGCACGAGACAGCTTGCGAAACGGCGCAGACGTAACATCAATACCGAAGGCAAGCTGAAGCGGCACTGCCAGTGCTGCACGATACGAGGCGACAGTGTTAGGCATAAGATGACGGTCCTGAAACAACTAAGAGAGAAAGGACAAGACCACCCTAACAGACAACGAACACGGCAAAGACGCAAAAAGAAACAGAAGGACCGCCAGGAAACTTCATACTGTCGCCGAGAAGAAGCCCGCAGGTGAGACACCAACAAAGAGGCCACATGATCACCACAGAGATGATGATAGACTCAAGTAAAAAAACCATACGCAAAGACTCACGGAGAAGATCGAACCAGCCACGTGACGTACCGGCCCGATCTGCTGAAAGAGGCGGAGCCGTGGGAAAATACTCTGGTTCGGACACCGAGCAAGCAGCACCTGAAACCAAGGCTGGGCCAGCCACCAAGGGGCCAGAAGGACAACTCTCCCCTGGTAAGTCTCCAAGCGAGTCAGGACCTGGAGTAACAGCCGAACCGGTGAAAAGAGGTACAGGAACCCCCACCTCGACCAGTCTAGCCAAAAGGCATCGACCTCGACAGCCTCGCGATCGGGGAAGGGCGCCGCATACACGGGAAGACGCCGTGGCCACGCCGACGCGAAGAGGTCCACCTCGAAGCGCCCGAATGTCTGGCAAAGCCAACGGAAGGAATCATCATTGACTGTCCACTCCGTGGAGAGGGGAACGAAGCAAGACAGGCTGTCGGCCAAGACGTTGGACACTCCCTGTACGTGAACCGCAAGGATAGCCAAACCCCGAGAACTCAGCAGATGAGTCACCCGAAGCGACCAACCCCAAAGAGACAAGGATCTCATCGAACCCCCGCGGTTCAGGCAATGAACCACCGGAGAGCAGTCTGATTGGAGACGAATCGTCGATCCGCGGGCGACCCAAATCCTCCGAAGACCAAATCAAACTGCCGTGAACTCCCGCACCGTGCTGTGAGCTCGACGGAAGGACGGATCCCAACGCCCCTGACCAGCCTGGTGAGCACTGGTCACAAAGCCCCAGCCGAGAGACAACGCATCCATGTACACATCGAGCGAGGGCTCGGATAGGCGCCATGGCACTGAACCCCAAAAAACCCGAAGAGGAAGCCGGTGACGCAGCAGCCAATGCAAGGCCCCAGGGGGTCGAACCCAGCAATCGCGAGAGAGGCGGAAGGGGTGACCCCGAAGGAACCAGAACAGCCGACGAAGCCAAACCCGACCCGGCGGGTAGACTACCATCGCAAAGTTCAAGCTCCCGCACAACCCCTCAAGCAACCGCCGGGTGACCTGAGGGCCCACCAGAAACAGACGAAGGCGGGACCGCAGCCGCAGGAGAGACTCCGGAGGGAGAGACAAGGAGGCGGTCCGAGAGTCCCAAACGAGACCCAGCCAAGTCCGAACCTGAGAGGGGACCAGATGGGACTTCCTCCAGTTCACCAAGAACCCGAACCCGGCGAGCTGGGAAAGAACCAAATCCCTGGCTAGCAAGCAAGCCGACTGGCTGGGAGCCCAAACCAGCCAGTCATCGAGGTAGGCCAACACCCGAACACCTAAGAGATGCAAACGAGCCACCACGACCCGCGTAAGGCGCGTGAACACGCGAGGTGCCAGGTTCAACCCGAACGGGAGACAACGAAAGCGGTAACTCAGATGCCCCACAACAAAACCAAGCCAGTCCCTGAACCGCGGATGAATCGGGACATGCCAATAAGCGTCCCGGAGATCCAGGGAAACCATCCAAGCGCTTGGCTCCAAGAAGAGCCGAATCAGAGACAGTGTAGTCATTCGAAAGGAGGTGCAATGAACCCAGGGGTTCAGACGGGACAAGTCCAGAATGAACCGCAGGTCCGCACAGTCCTGTTTCGGGACCGGAAATAGACGGGAAACCCATCTGAGGGACGACGTCATTTCGACGACGCCCAAGCGAACCCACTCCAAGATGACCTGACAGAGCGCAGGGAAAGAAACCTGCCCTGCCAGCCCCGACCCCCCCAAAAGGGGGGAGGGGCCACCCAACGCCACCGCAGGCCGACAGACACGACCCGAAACACCCACGAATCGTGGGACCAGACGTGGGCGAACAGCGCAAGCTCTCCCCCCCCCCTCCCCCCCATCGCCCAGACAATGGGGCAAACCACAAAAGGGCCGGCGCCTCTTACGAGAGCCAGAACCCCGCACAGAGCGAACACCGCGCTGACCAGACGAGGGGCGGGTTCGAATTTGTTAAAATTCTATTTATTGTGCTATTATGTTGGGACTAGTTTTAAAATGCGCGCCTTTACGTCGCAAACAATTTGATACCAAAATGAAAGATGTAACACAAAAATTTATGTGAGAACACTGGAAAGATATAAATAATTTTCTGATGATGAGCTTCCAGAATTAAAATATTTGTTAAAATTCCAGTTATTGCTCTATTATTATGGGACTAGTTTTAAAATATGCGCCTTTTTATTGCGACTGATACCAAAATGAAAGACGTAACACGAAAATTGATGTAATCAAACTGAACGAATAAACGCATTAGGTTGCAGTGGATGGGGAGCCGGTCAGCTGAGCGGACAGCACTTGTGATCCTGTGGTCCTGGGTTCGATCCCAGGCGCCGGCGAGAAACAATGGGCAGAGTTTCTTTCACCCTATGCCCCTGTTACCTAGCAGTAAAATAGGTACCTGGGTGTTAGTCAGCTGTCACGGGCTGCTTCCTGGGGGTGAAGGCCTGGTTGAGGACCGGGCCGCGGGGACACTAAAGCCCCGAAATCATCTCAAGATAACCTCAAGAAGATACAAATTGGTGCTCGTTCAAGGGTAACTTTAGGCTTTTTTGAGGGGAAGCACTCCAGGCTTTTGTACATTATATTCATACACCTCTGTAGGGAATTTAATTGCGAACACAATAATACCAAAACAAGCGACATAGCACGTTAATTAAGGTGAGAAAAATGCAACGAGTATGCACATTTTACTGATTTTGTGCGCTCACGGGTAACTTTTTCTGACTTTAGGCTTTGCTGTTGGGAGTCACGCCAGGCTTTTGGACATTATATTTATACACACCTGTAGGGAATTTAATTGCGAACACAATTAAATTCCCCGCTCGCCCGCACCATTGGGGCCATGACGTCAAAGTCTGTGGCACGCTCATGGGGTGCGCGATAGTGTTAAAGATAGACCACATGAAGTTACGTACATATTACATGTTACCCTAGACGGGACCACATGAAGTTACGTACATGTTACATGTTACCCTAGACGGGACCACAAGAAGTTATGTACATGTTACCCTAGACGGGACCACAAGAAGTTATGTACATGTTACCCTAGACGGGACCACAAGAAGTTATGTACATGTTACCCTAGACGGGACCACAAGAAGTTACGTACATGTTACCCTAGACGGGACCACAAGAAGTTACATACATGTTACCCTAGACGGGACCACAAGAAGTTACGTACATGTTACCCTAGACAGGACCACAAGAAGGTCATTCTTAGTGATAGCTTTAATAAGGACACTTCCTTTACCCCAACTTAGCACCCACAGAAGAACAGTTAATTTAGGAAGTATTAAGGGGCAGGCTGTCTAGACCATACAAATAACTGTACAAGATTTGTATCTAGTTTACTAATGACATTAAACAGACCACAATTAACAGTGGTAAGGTACAAGGATGTGTCAACAGCTATTGTATTTAAAGCCAATTTTTAGAGAGAGAGAGAGAGAGAGAGAGAGAGAGAGAGAGAGAGAGAGAGAGAGAGAGAGAGAGAGAGAGAGAGAGAGAGAGAGAGAGAGAGAGAGAGAGAGAGAGAGAGAGAGAGAGAGAGAGAGAGAGAGAGAGAGAGAGAGAGAGAGAGAGAGAGAGAGAGAGAGAGAGAGAGAGAGAGAGAGAGAGAGAGAGAGAGAGAGAGAGAGAGAGAGAGAGAGAGAGAGAGAGAGAGAGAGAGAGAGAGAGAGAGAGAGAGAGAGAGAGAGAGAGAGAGAGAGAGAGAGAGAGAGAGAGAGAGAGAGAGAGAGAGAGAGAGAGAGAGAGAGAGAGAGAGAGAGAGAGAGAGAGAGAGAGAGAGAGAGAGAGAGAGAGAGAGAGGAGAGAGAGAGAGAGAGAGAGAGAGAGAGAGAGAGAGAGAGAGAGAGAGAGAGAGAGAGAGAGAGAGAGAGAGAGAGAGAGAGAGAGAGAGAGAGAGAGAGAGAGAGAGAGAGAGAGAGAGAGAGAGAGAGAGAGAGAGAGAGAGAGAGAGAGAGAGAGAGAGAGAGAGAGAGAGAGAGAGAGAGAGAGAGAGAGAGAGAGAGAGAGAGAGAGAGAGAGAGAGAGAGAGAGAGAGAGAGAGAGAGAGAGAGAGAGAGAGAGAGAGAGAGAGAGAGAGAGAGAGAGAGAGAGAGAGAGAGAGAGAGAGAGAGAGAGAGAGAGAGAGAGAGAGAGAGAGAGAGAGAGAGAGAGAGAGAGAGAGAGAGAGAGAGAGAGAGAGAGAGAGAGAGAGAGAGAGAGAGAGAGAGAGAGAGAGAGAGAGAGAGAGAGAGAGAGAGAGAGAGAGAGGAGAGAGAGAGAGAGAGAGAGAGAGAGAGAGAGAGAGAGAGAGAGAGAGAGAGAGAGAGAGAGAGAGAGAGAGAGAGAGAGAGAGAGAGAGAGAGAGAGAGAGAGAGAGAGAGAGAGAGAGAGAGAGAGAGAGAGAGAGAGAGAGAGAGAGAGAGAGAGAGAGAGAGAGAGAGAGAGAGAGAGAGAGAGAGAGAGAGAGAGAGAGAGAGAGAGAGAGAGAGAGAGAGAGAGAGAGAGAGAGAGAGAGAGAGAGAGAGAGAGAGAGAGAGAGAGAGAGAGAGAGAGAGAGAGAGAGAGAGAGAGAGAGAGAGAGAGAGAGAGAGAGAGAGAGAGAGAGAGAGAGAGAGAGAGAGAGAGAGAGAGAGAGAGAGAGAGAGAGAGAGAGAGAGAGAGAGAGAGAGAGAGAGAGAGAGAGAGAGAGAGAGAGAGAGAGAGAGAGAGAGAGAGAGAGAGAGAGAGAGAGAGAGAGAGAGAGAGAGAGAGAGAGAGAGAGAGAGAGAGAGAGAGAGAGAGAGAGAGAGAGAGAGAGAGAGAGAGAGAGAGAGAGAGAGAGAGAGAGAGAGAGAGAGAGAGAGAGAGAGAGAGAGAGAGAGAGAGAGAGAGAGAGAGAGAGAGAGAGAGAGAGAGAGAGAGAGAGAGAGAGAGAGAGAGAGAGAGAGAGAGAGAGAGAGAGAGAGAGAGAGAGAGAGAGAGAGAGAGAGAGAGAGAGAGAGAGAGAGAGAGAGAGAGAGAGAGAGAGAGAGAGAGAGAGAGAGAGAGAGAGAGAGAGAGAGAGAGAGAGAGAGAGAGAGAGAGAGAGAGAGAGAGAGAGAGAGAGAGAGAGAGAGAGAGAGAGAGAGAGAGAGAGAGAGAGAGAGAGAGAGAGAGAGAGAGAGAGAGAGAGAGAGAGAGAGAGAGAGAGAGAGAGAGAGAGAGAGAGAGAGAGAGAAGCCTCAAGAAGATACCTAACGGTTAGGTTAGGTATCTAACCTAACCTAACGGTTAGGTTAGGTAGGGTCAACCTTACCTAACCTAACCTAACGGTTAGGTTAGGTAGGGTTGGTTAGGCTGGACACGTTCACGAAACAATGGGTATAAATTGGATAAGTTTAGATTTAGGAAAGACTTGGGTAAATACTGGATCAGTAACAGGGTTGTTGATTTGTGGAACCAATTGCCGCATAACATTGTGGAGAAATGGGTAGCTTTATTATTTCATAAGAAAAAAACCAGCGTTGAATGTAATGAAACGCCATTTTCTGGGTGAGTCCCGCAGGCTCCCCGGAGCTATCCCAGGCTGATATGCTAATGTCAGACTTTGGCATCAGTCATGTGTATGGAGTTCTTAGGCCTACCGGGGACCACAGCCAGAACCGGGCCCCCTACGAGAGGCAAGGGGAGCAATGGCCTATAGAAGCCCCCGTGTAGTTGGAAGCATTCTATGTCTGCCATCGACCGGAACAGGCACCCAGAAAGGTAAGCGCCCCAAAACAAACCCCTATTCTGGTTAAAATTGCTACCAAAAACCGAACTAGTGGATAGAACTCCCCAACCGAAAACAAGCAAACTAGTGTGACGTCACACACTGCCGCGCAGCTCCCCCCTCCCCGGGAGGGGGAAGGGGGAGCCCCAGACCCCCCGCGCCGGCTACCCACACCTCAGTTCTTGAGGCTGGATGTCAAAAACGCGAAAAACCACCGACTGGAGGGAGGGAGGGATGCCGGGGAGCCTCCGGGACTCACCCAGAAAATGGCGTTTCATTACATTCAACGCTGGTTTTCTGGGGGGAGCCCCGTCGGCTCCCCGGAGCTAACTACCCACAGACAGAAAAAGAGGGACTTACCCGGGAGGCGGTCGTCGCTCACCCCTCAACTCGAAGCCGAGACAACTGGCTGCAACCGCCGACCCAAAGCAACACAGGCCCGACGAGGCCCAGGGACATTCACAAGGTAACGAGCAGCCAGGACCCTGTTCGACCGCCAAAATCCCCGCGCCCGAATATCAGACCAAGACATATTCCCAAAGACGGCAGCAAGAGCCGCGAACTTACGAACGTCATGGGCACGGGGATAGACCGCAGGCTGGCTGGACCTAATAACCCTGCGGACGACCTGAGAGACCCGAACCCGCGAACAGGGAAGAAGGGAAACCGGATCAACCCACAGCACGTCCCCGGACACAGAAGCTGTGGCGCGCAAATAACGGCGAAGCGCCGCAACCGGACACAAAACATGATGCACCCCCGGCCTGACCAACCAAGCATCAACCACCCATGGACCCCTCCGGAACGCAGCAGTCTCATTCTTCGCCAGAAAAGAAGGAGACGGCTGCAAACGAACAAAACTATCACCACGACCAAAAGAGCAGAAACCCCTGCGCCGGAGGAGAGCATGAAGCTCCCCTACCCGACCCCCAGAGGCCAAAGCCAACAAGAAAAGTGCCTTGGAAAAACAATCCTGGACCGAAGGGGCCACAATGAAACGAGGAGATGAAAGGAAAGCGAGCACTCTGTCCAAAGACCAGGACGGCTCAGGCGACGCATGAGCAGGTCGGAGGTGAAACAATGCACGAGACAGCTTGCGAAACGGCGCAGACGTAACATCGATACCGAAAGCAAGCTGAAGCGGCTCCGCCAGCGCCGCACGATACGAAGCGACAGTGTTAGGCATAAGATGACGGTCCTGAAACAACCACGAGAGGAAGGACAAGACCACCCGAACAGACAAGGAGCTAACACGACGAAGACGCAAAAAGAAACGGAAGGACCGCCAGGAAACTTCATACTGCCGCCGAGAAGAAGCCCTCAGGTGGGACACCAACAAGGAGGCCACCTGATCACCATAGAGATGATGATAGACTCGAGTCAAAAAAAAACCATACGCGAAGACTCGAGGAGAAGATCGAACCAGCTACGTGACGTACCGGTCCGATCTGCTGAAAGAGGCGGAGCCGCGGGAAAACCCTCGGGTTCGGACACCGAGCAACCAGCGCCTGAAACCAAGGCTGGGCCGGCCACCAAGGGGCCAGAAGGACAACTCTCCCCCGGTAAGTCTCTAAGCGAGTCAGGACCTGGAGCAACAGCCGAACCGGGGGAAAGAGGTACAGGAACTACCAAGCAAACTTCTAAAGCTGAACCCCAGGGACGTGTACATTCACGGGGACCTAGCAGGGGGCGCCACCGAGGAGAACAGTGGAAGGGCAAAAACAAACTGAATAAAACGACAGAACCCCCCACCAGGCAAAAACAAAAAGAAAAACAAAACCCCGCAAGAGGACAGCGAACCCCAAGGAACAGAGCCGGCCGCGATGTCGGGAATTACAAGCTGAGCAGCACCCTGCGCCCCTACCAGTGCAAACTGCCTCTTACCCGCCGGTAACAAGGGAGAACAGAACACCCAAGAGCCCAACAGGCGGCCGAAAAACCGAAAGGTAAAACGGACCAGCAGAGGCAGACCCCGAGGAGCCTGTGGAAGGTGGCCCCAAGCCCCAAGGGCAGTACTTACAGGGCACCTAGGGAAGGCAGCCCTAGGCGCATGCAGCCCGAGTACTGAAGATAACTCCTGGCTCTCGCACCCACAAAACTAACACCATACGCAAAGCACAGTGCAGTAGCGACACCGGAGCCAGAGCACACGACCATCGCCTATAGCATCAGCCTCAAGAACTGAGGTGTGGGTAGCCGGCGCGGGGGGTCTGGGGCTCCCCCTTCCCCCTCCCGGGGAGGGGGGAGCTGCGCGGCAGTGTGTGACGTCACACTAGTTTGCTTGTTTTCGGTTGGGGAGTTCTATCCACTAGTTCGGTTTTTGGTAGCAATTTTAACCAGAATAGGGGTTTGTTTTGGGGCGCTTACCTTTCTGGGTGCCTGTTCCAGTCGATGGCAGAAATAGAATGCTTCCAACTACACGGGGGCTTCTATAGGCCATTGCTCCCCTTGCCTCTCTGAGAGGGCCCGGTTCTGGCCGTGGTCCCCGGTAGGCCTAAGAACTCCATACACATGACTGATGCCAAAGTCTGACATTAGCATATCAGCCTGGGATAGCTCCGGGGAGCCGACGGGGCTCCCCCCAGAAAAATAGAGAAAATATATTAATTCAGGAAAACTTGGCTTATTAGGCAAATCAGGCCTCACATAGTAGGCTGAGAAGTGCGTTCTGGCTACTAGGTACGACATATATATATATGACAATGTCAGACCACGGAGAAAAAATGAAATAGGAATTTCCTTAAGTACTTTCGTATATTAATACATCTTCAGAAGGAGTCAAAATAATACGAAATATTAATATACGAAAGTACTTAAGGAAATTCCTGTTTCATTTTTCCTCCGTGGTCTGACATTGTCACATTTTTAATCACGTGTTTATTTTCGTGATATACACACATATATATATACGCACACACACATATATATATATATATATATATATATATCAGGAAGAGAAAGTGGAACATTTGGGTGTTGGTTTCCATTTATTCACATAGATACAGGCATCAGAAGAATAAATGAGCAACTGGAAAAGAAGGGAAACAAAGGGGCCTTTACAGTACAAGTCATTACTTACTTTACGTAAGTGCAGTATCAAGATCAAGAGTGCAGTAGAGTTAGGGACCCCAGCAAAAGCTGGAGGGGAAAAGAGAGAAAGGAATAAGAGAACTAACCCACACACCAGAAGATGAGGAGATGACGAGTTTCAGTCCATCCTGGATCATTATCAAGTCAATTGTGTTTTATCAATGTCGTCGTCTCCTCATCTTCTGGTGTGTGGTTTTAATTCTCATATCTTCAATCCATGTTATTGTGACTCATCATCTACAGAGAAAGAAAGGAATACCCAGGACAGTTACCAGGACGAGCGCCAAGCATCAGCTCCTGTAGACAGACACAAAGTAGTGAAAGTTGTGTGATCAGAAACTGGAGTTTATGGAAGTTGGCATAAAACCACGAATATTCCACTGAAGAACAAACACTGTCAAAGACAGAGAAAACAAGGGAAAGACAAAGAACATAGTACTGTATGCAGATGATGAGTCACAATAATGTGGATGAAGAAATATTGACCAAACCACACACATTAGAAGATGAAGAAACGACGATGTTTTGGTCCATCCAACACCATTATCATGTCGACTGTGATGAGACGAGGGAGGCACAGGCATAAATAAGGCAAGAGAGAGGTGAGGAGGAAAACTTAGAGGAAGGTAAGAGTAAAGTGAAAGGTATGAAGGGACAGGTGTAATAAAGGGTGTAAGGAGGTAATAACAGGAGTAAGAATGGGAACGTAAGAAAAAGAAAAGAAAAAAAAATAAGGATGGGGTGGGCTTATGTTAGATCACGTTTGTTAGAAATTTTAGAACATTTAAGTGTGTACTGTGAAGAGGAAGAGTCAGCAGTAACAAAGCCTGGAATAAGATACTTGTTGGGTACCTTGTGTATCACAGCCAACTCGACAAGACGGCGTCTGTGTAGAGTAGAGGCAGGAAAGATTATCTTAGAAGAAGACCAATCAATAGGATGATTAGAATCCCTAATATACAGAAGAGAGCATTTTGTGTCTGCACACTTAACACTTCTTTCGTGTTCCTTAAGTCTGTCATTTAGTGTACGACCAGTTTCCCCAAAGTATTGGAGAAGACAAGACACACAGGAAATAGAGTAGACACCAGCAGTATTAGAAGCAGGAGTACAGTGTGAACTAGATTAGTATGAAGAGTGTTAGTTTGATGAAAGATGAGCTTTATGTCAAGAGGACGAAGGGTATTAACCCTTTAACTGCACAAAATGTCATATGATATGTGACATTGAAGGGGGGGGGGGTATAATTCGAAAAATATTCAAATTATGTAAACATTCCTTAAAAATTTTAAACAAATCTTCAACTTATTGGCTTCAGCTTCCTGAAACTTTCATCAAAATATTTTCAGAAATTGATTTTACACAAATATTTAAAAAAAATTACGTTTTGTTGATAAAGAGAACAGATCCTATTAACTGGAACTGATGGATACAGCAATAATAAAGAGATGCAAGTACCTGTCTGAGGAACAAAGAGGAAGAATAGTAGTAAGAAGTGATCACAAAGTGGATATGCAGCTGGTGCCTTCATAGCATTGGTGAGTAATATATAATAACACAAAGGTTAGGTTAGGTTAGGTTAATAATGAGTAATTATGTTATTATGCTCTATTTTGTTATATATCATATAAATACATTGCCCAATGTTATTATCTGTTACTTTCAACAATGTCCAAAAAATATTTTTTATGTGAATTTTTTTTTTTTTTTTAGGATTTTAGGTTTTTTCCTCGTTTGTTTATTATTTGAATTTGTTTTAACCTTTACATCCTGGAAAATGCATTCTCATCCCTAACTATGTGAAGCCAGAATTAAATTGTTAACAAATAAATCAGTTACAACTCTCAGAACTTGGGACTTTTGGTCAATTTTTTTTGGTCAATTTTTTCACAGATTTCAAACTCTATTTTCCTCGTTTCTTTAGGTTGTTTTGATGATTAGGGACCAGATTAGGGCTTTTTTACTTATATAAAGTATACCCCAAAAATATTCCCTAAATCATTATAATTATTATAATTATCCCTATATTTTGTGTTTTTTTTGGGGGGGGGGTATTTTTTCTTGACTTCATTTCTACACACATTGACCTACAACTTTCACATACTTGAATACAAATGCCAAACAATATTTATTACAACATACTGTACAGTACAAGTAAATTCATGAATTAGAACTGCCTTATTCAATGTCAATAACTTAAACTGCAATTATATCTATAACTAGAATTTCAACTTACTTCAGTATCCAAAAATTTTTGCAGTTGATTTCAAAATCTGAAGGTTTCAATATTCAATTTTATAATTATTTTTTATTTTCTTGTTTTTCAAGTTACACTGATATCACTTAGACAAAGTTGGAGCATTTGCCTAGTAGATTATTCACAAAACATTTGAAAGAGTTTCAGAAAATTTTAAAAACTGAGTTCAATGTCACACACCATATGAGTTTTGCGAAGTTTAAGGGTTAATAAGTGTTTTGAGTTCAAATATGAAAGGAAGGCAAAGCACAGAGCTAATAGTGTTGGAAGCAGTTTTTGGATGAAAGAAATTTCATTTAGCTAGAGAATAGGCACAGTTGATAAAATGTGAGGGGTAACCAAGGCAAGAGAAAGATTTATAAATGAAGGAAATTTCAGAATGAAGAAACTGAGGGTCACTGATGTGTAGAGTGCGGAGGAAGAGAAAGACGAGGACACTTTTCTTAACAGGAGGAGGATGGCAAGAAAAAAAGTGAATGTACATGCCACTATGTATGGATTTGCGGTAGACAGAGAAAGAGACCCCGGACACAGAGCTGTGAACGTCAAGAAAAGGAAGGAGGAAATTAGATTCCCTTTCAACTTTGAAATGGATGGAAGGAGCCAGATTGTCAAGAGAGGAGAGGAAAGGCTGGAAAAGACTTAGATAATGAGGCCATAAAACAAAAATGTCATCAACATAGCGAAGCCAGAGAGAGGGACGAGTATCAATAGAAGGGAAGAAGAATGGTTTCAAAGAATTCCATGTAGAGATTGGCAAGAACCGAGGAAAGAGGGGAACCCATACTGACACCGAAAGTTTAAGAGAAGTGTTTACTGTTGAAAGAGAAGGACTTAAAGAGTCAACACACAGTCTGATGAGTTTGAGAAAAACGTCAGTGGAAAGCAGGAGATAAAGAAGGTCCTCAATCGCCTTCTGGTTAAGTTAAGAGAGAACGTCAAGGCGAACATTAGTAAACAGAGTCGACATCGAGACTAAGCATCTTACAGGAGGGCTGCAGGCGTAGTCTTTCTATGAAGTCTTAAGAGTGACGAAGGTGGGCAGGAGAAAAAGTGCCAAGGTAAGGCGTCAGAGTTTTAGCTAGCCAGGAGGCAAGAGGATAGCCATTGAAGAGCCCATTGAAGACATGATAAGACAAAGAGGAACACCAGGTTTGAGAGTCATAGGTAGATCATAGAAATAACGAAGAGATGGGCAGATGACACGGAAATATTTTATAAGATCAAAGTCAGGAGGACAAAGACTAGAGAGCTATCTTAGTTGGCGATTGAAGGAAGTTTTAAGGCGATCCAAAGAGTTGGAAGTCAGAGCGGAGCTGTTAGAAAGACATCGTCAACTTGCAAAGAGGTGAAAAGAATATAGTGTATACAGTACTGTATACTGGATAGGATCAGGATCCCACTCAGGTTCAGTGAATTCGGAGTTACAGAGCATAGGTAAATCTAGCAAAGACAATGGAGTAAATGGAGTGGTAGGATGAGGCAGAGGTGGACTGACAAGAGTCTGGAGCAGGAGGAGGCATCAGAGAGGGGCAGTCATGAAAACTGGGGTGAAGAAGGACAGAAACAAGAGAGTGCACTTGATTAAGGACGGCATCTGAGAGAGAATCAAAGGTCAAGAGAATCTCCAACAGCTAGGACAGACGACTCCGCCACTGAAAATGAGAGGAGACGCAGGAACAGAGTTGGAGTCAGAAGGCGAAGGACATACCAATGTCTTCTAACCCGGCAGGGAGTTAGGAGAGGAGCCAGGTTTATATTTCTGACCGAGAGAGAGACAGCCGTACCAGTAGCAATGCACTGTATTGTGACAGCTTCCACAGTAGTAGCTGGGGCTTCCATTCTATAGGGGCCTCGTAGCCTGGTGGATAGCGCGCAGGACTCGTAATTCTGTGGCGCGGGTTCGATTCCCGCACGAGGCAGAAACAAATGGGCAAAGTTTCTTTCACCCTAAGTGCCCCTGTTACCTAGCAGTAAATAGGTACCTGGGAGTTAGTCAGCTGTCACGGGCTGCTTTCTGGGGTGTGTGTGTGTGTGTGTGTGTGTGGTGTGGGAAAAAAAAAAAAAAATAAGTAGCTAGTAAACAGTTGATTGACAGTTGAGAGGCGGGCCGAAAGAGCAAAGCTCAACCCCCGCAAAAAACAAAACTAGTAAACACAACTAGTAAACACAGTCTGGGCAGGAGAGTGGACAACACACAGATGACCGGAAGCAGCAGATGGACTATGGCCTGGATGGGAAGGTATTGTAGAGAGCCAAAAGACAGGAAGGGCTGAGAAGAATGATGGGGCCGAGATGGGAAGGGTTGACAGGGAAGACGGAGGAGGTGGGGAAGTGACACCAAGATGACGGGTAGGAGCTCCCCCCATTAAGGTGGAGGTAAGAGGCTCAAGTGTCAAGAGATATGGAGTCACTCTACCACCACAACACAATCAAATTCTCACCACAACGACTGACTACCAGCCCCGCAGGCCAGGACCACCGCCATAAGGGAGCCAGGGGAGGCGGGAGGAAGGCTGGAGAGTCAACATCTGAGGCTCGGCGGAACAATAACAATGGCCTCTTACTCGTATCTAAACAATATACATTATCACTCTTTTCTCCCTTATTTTCAGTTACATATTGTTTGCATTATGCATTTAAATTTAAATAGTTACAAAATCCGTCTTGAATTAATATTTTGCTATGATTGTGTTCGAATTTTATATACGAAACCGCTGCCTGGGTAAGGGTCCTGTAGCACAATAGGCTACATTCTCGACTCGTATTTAAGGGGACGAGACAAACGTTTTCAGGCGTTTCCATTCACCTGATGCCTTTGTTTCCCTAACAGTAACTCGGTACCCATGAATTAGAGAACTTTTGTGAATTGTTTCCCAGGGGCAGGTATAGTCTAGTATATTAAACATGGAAAAATGCCTTAAAATCAAATTTACTTCAGTCGAGTATATAAATAAATATGTTTATTCAGGTAAGGTACATACATACAAGTGATGTTACATTAATGGATCAATATATAGATAGAGCTAGTACATACAATGCCTAAAGCCACTATTACGCAATGCGTTTCGGGCAAGAAAAACATTAATATCTAGTACTTAATACTAATTGAGCATAAAGAATAAAAAGTGTTGAGAACAAATACAAATAAAGATAAAAAAAAAGGGGGGAACATGACTGAAAAAGCAGCACAAATACAATAGGTTGACAAACAGTGTTGATTAAAAAAAAAAATAACAGACATGGGTTGACAATAGAGGAGTGAGGTAGGTTACAGGGAATTTATTAGGTAGTGTTTAGTTTTTATCTTAAACTGGTTGAGAGAGGTACAGTCTTTAACATGGTTGGGAAGGTCATTCCACATTCTGGGTCCCTTGATTTATAGAGCATTTCTAGTTTGATTAAGTCGTACTCTTGGAATATCAAAACTGTATTTATTTCTGGTGTAGTGCTCATGGGTTCTGTTACAACCTTCAATGAAGCTTTTGAGGTCAGGATTGGCATTACAGTTCAGCGTTTTATATATGTATAATACACAAGAGAGAATGTGCAGTGACTTAATGTCTAACATATTCAGAGATTTGAGTAAGGGTACCGAGTGCTGTCTGGGGCCAGAGTTGGATATTGTCCTAATAGCAGCTTTGTGTTGAATAATTAGAGGACGTAAATGATTTTGGGTAGTAGAACCCCAAGCACAAATACCATAGTTGAGGTATGAATAGATGAGGGAGTAATAGAGAGTAACCAGGGCAGGGCGGGGTACATAATATCTGATCTTAGAAAGAATGCCAACAGTTTTTGAAACTTTTTTTGATATATTTAGAATGTGACCCTGGAAATTCAGCTTGTGGTCGATGAGAACGCCAAGGAATTTGCCATCTAATTTGTTACAAATTTGGGTATTGTTTATTTTGAGATTTATCTGATTAGAGGATTTATTGCCAAACATAATATAAAACGTTTTGTCAATGTTAAGGGTGAGTTTGTTGGCAGTTAGCCAAAGATGGACTTTCTCTAGCTCAGTATTTACTGTGGCATTTAGAGCAAGGGGGTCAGGACTGGAGTAAATGAAGGTTGTGTCGTCAGCAAATAGAATTGGTTTGAGGTGTTGGGAGGCATTTGGAAGGTCATTAATGTAGATGAGAAAGAGGAGAGGGCCAAGTATGCTGCCCTGAGGAACACCAATGTTGATGGGTAGGGTGGGAGAAATGGTCACTGCTTGATCGCAAGCGGGGATTTTTCTGGCGGGGGAGAAAGAAACAATTGCGCAGCGCGTCCCGCGGCGTTGCGCGGGCAGTTTGGGGCCGTCGTATAAATACGGGCGCACGCTGGGGCTCTGCCTCACTCCGCCTGCCCTCGCCGCTGCCCTCGCAACTTTGTTATAAGCCTATAATATAAACCGTGTTTAATATAAACTTTATATAATTACTTACTTTATATTTGAACTTTATACATTTACATGTTCTGCAGAATTTAATCTTCAATAAACTTTAACGCCCCATACTGCCAGTATCTTTCTCCCCCTGGTCAGAAAATTGTATTATTCACAGAAACATACTGGAGCCTGTCAGTAAGATAAGATTTGAGGTATTGCAGGGAGTGCTCTCTGACTCCATAATGATGTAATTTAAGAAGAAGGTTTTGATGGTTGACAGTGTCAAAAGCCTTACGCAGGTCCACAAATAACCCAACAGGGAACTCCTTTTTATCAAGAGCTGCGTGAATTAAGTTAATCATACTAATAAGTGCATCGTTAGTGCTTTTTTTGGGTCTGAAGCCATATTGACAAGAGCTAAGTATATTGTGTTTGGCTAGAAAAGAGTAAAGCTGCTTGTAGATTAGCTTTTCGAATATTTTTGACAAGTTAGGCAGGATTGATATAGGTCTGTAGTTGTTAACATCTGTGAGATCACCACATTTGTGGACAGGGGTTACTCTTGCTTTTTTCAGAATGTCAGGAAAGGTTTGGAGTTCAAGTGACTTGTTGAAGAGCAATGCAATAGCAGGGGCTAGAGATCTGGAGGCTTTTTTGTAAATTAAAGTTGGTATCTCCTCGAGGGCACTAGACTTGGTTTTAAGGGAAAGGATTATGTCATTGACATCAGTGGAATTAGTAGGCTTTAGGTACAGAGACTGTGGATAGTTACCTGTGAGATAGTCCTTAACATCAGTACTGGAAGATGGAATATCATTTGCAAGGGATGACCCAATGGAAGAGAAGAACCTATTGAACTCAATAGCAGAATCAGAGGCTGAAAGCTGACCAACGTTATTGGAAAGGAGTGTTGGTTTGTTATTTAAAATCTTCTTTGATCCCAATATTTGTGAAATTGTGCTCCAAGTTTTTTTAATGTTGCTCTTTATTTGGGTAAATTTATCTTCATAGTATTTAGTTTTGGCTCGTCTAATTATTTTAGATAGCAATAACGAGTAATTCTTTGAGAATTCTTTGGAGACTGTTCCTAGCCTATACTTCTTCTCAAGGTCGTGTTTTTTTGTTAATGGATTTAAGTATTCCCTTTGTAAGCCAAGGATTGTTAAGTCTTTTGCTTGTGACTTGTTTTGTAAGCATAGGACAGTGGGTGTTATAAAGGCTAAGAGTTGTTTGTAGAAAAGATTGCACTGCTAGGTTGATGTCCCCTATGTTACCTAACTCGGACTCCCAGTTGACATTATCAGCAGCAGGTATAAAATTGTTTATAGCAGTTTCATTGTGCAGCCTAAAGCTTAACTCCCTTGTCTCTAGAGGTGGTTTGCTAATGTTAGTTAAGAGAAATGTGGGGTAATGGTCTGTAGTGCTATCGGTGATTATACCTGAAGTAAGCGGAGAGGTTATGTTGGTCCAGATGTGATCTAGAGTCGTAGCAGTACTATCAGTGATTCTAGTTGGTCTGGTGATTAAGGGTATGAGGAAGCAGGAATTCATACAGTTGAGGAAGCTAACAGCAGTAGGGTGTTCAGGCTCGCAGAGGTCAATATTAAAGTCCCCTGCGATAATTAGATGGTTTTTGTTAAATCTGTTATCTAGTATTAGATTTCTAAGGTTTGAGTTGAATTCGGACACATCAGTGTTAGGAATTCTATAGACTGCACCCACAGACAGGACAGACTCGGCACCCTTGACTCTGAAACTGGCGAAGATATACTCCCCACAGCAGTCTCTAGTTCTAATTATTTTTAAGCATGTTAGTTCTTGGTGGTAGTAAAGAGCAGTACCACCACCACCTCTCTGAAGTTGACGACAGTTGTGAATTGCCGAGTAGTTAGGCATGTTAAAGAGTTGAGTAGTATCCTCTTTCAACCACGTTTCAGTAAGTATAATAAAAGAGAATTTGTTGTCAATAGTTTCAATCAAGGCACTAACATCATCGAAGTGTTTACCTAGGGATCTAACGTTCAAGTTGATTACAGAGATATTGTGATTATGTGTTAATACATTGTTTACATCATGTGCTGTAAAATATCTGCAATTTTGATCATTGAAGTGATGATTGTCATAGATAGTGGATAAGAGGTTTAGTTCTGGGTCTATACTTGTCTGCATAAAAAGGCTGTTTGCAGGAAAACAAGGCAAGAATGGCAAATTACAAAATAGAAAACAAAGAAAAAAGTAGATTAAAAATTCTAAAGTAAAATAAACTTAATGGTAATTTTAAGTAAAAAGAAAAAAACTTAATGGGAACTAGGAATGTAAAAAATTAACTAGAATAATTAATAACAATAGATGACCAAAAAAGTAAAAAAAACAATTATGAAATCTATAAGATGAAAAGCTTGCTTACTATACTATTATAAGTACACTATAGTTGAATCTTGCGGATCTTCTTCCAGATCTGCGGCAGAGGAGTATCGGACGTAATGGTGGAAACATAAGATTTCCAACTCTCACGTTTAGTTGTACGGATGGTCCTACGGGCCACCGCACTTGCCTTCCGGAACAAAATAAAGGAAGCCCGAGAAAGATTCGTCACAAGTACTACCACTGAATAAACTTGCGTCAGAGAACACACATCTACCGGGAGCCGGTGGCCGCGAGCAGACAGCATGCTTGACACGTGATCCTGTGGTCCCGGGTTCGATCCAGAGCACCGGCAAGAAACGATGGGCAGAGTTTCTTTCACCCTATGCCTCTGTTACCTAGCAGTACTGTCACGGGCTGCTTCCTGGGGTGTGTGTGTGGTGTGAAAAAAACAACCCGTTCTCGCACTTTCATATAGTCAATATTGGCTTATTTAATAAGTGCATATGTGACATACTAATTGATTGTGAATGTTTGTTTACCTTGAAAAGCTTCATATAAAACACCGACCTCACCTAACCTTCTTAGTATGTTAAGATAAGCATCTTATTGCTTCTTATTTACAATTATTACTTAACCTATCAACAATAGTAGTAGTAGAAACAGTTGATTGACAGTTGAGAGGCGGGCCGAAAGAGCAGAGCTCAACCCCTGCAAGCACAACTAGGTAAATCAACCTGTTCTCGCACTTGCTTATAGTCAATATTGACTTGTTAAATAAGTGCATATGTGACATACTAAGTCAATATTGACTTAAAGAAAGTGCAAGAATGGGTTGCAAATATTTACAATCAATTAGTATGTCACATATGCACTTATTAAATAAGCCAATATTGACTATATGCAAGTGCGAGAACAGGTTAATTTACCTAGTTGTGCTTGCAGGGGTTGAGCTCTGCTCTTTCGGCCCGCCTCTCAACTGTCAATCAATCTTAACATACTAAGAAGGTTAGGTGAGGTCGGTGTTTTTTATGAAGCTTTTCAAGGTAAACTAAAATATTCACAATCAATTAGTATGTCACATATGCACTTATTATATAAGCCAATATTGACTGTAAGCAAGTGTGAGAATGGGTTGTGTAAATACACATGGTGGTGGTGACTAACAGTGTTGACCCAGGGCGGCGAGAGAGGCCATGACCGCGGGTTACCGTGGAGCAGGAGCTCGTAGACAATGCGTCAAACTTGGTTGCTTCTTTGAAACCGAGGCTCCCCCCACGGCCGAAGGGCATGCTGGGATTTTTTTTCAATTTGGCAGATGATCACTGGGGCCCCCGGGCATCCATTTTGTACCTGTGTCACCGCACACCAGTTTTGAATGGAACGCTAAAAATATAAGATCCCGGAGGCGCTTTGCGCATCCCCGTCGAGCGCCTGCAGGCACATTGCGCAGTTCAGTGGTTAAGATATGGGCGCCATACAACTGCTCCACATTCTAGCTTTGGTCTAACAAAGGTGGTGAACAATTTCTTTGATATTTCACCATCCATGTATTTAAAATAAATTCTGGAACTAGAAAGTGTAGAATAGGCTTCTCGCACGATGTGATGTGGTGATAGTTTTATATCTAGAACCACTCTAAATTTCTTTCTTTAACATAACTTTTTTTTTTTAAAGACTTTTCACATAATTTGTAGGTTGTGGGGAGTTTGTTCTCTTATTCCACATTCCACAACATGGCACTTATTCACGTTAAATTTCATTTGCAAAGTGGTGGACAAAAAGGACAATTAAAGGACAAAAAGCCGGGGTCTTGTTAAGTCCCGCCAATTGTCCTAATGATATTTTCTAGCTGGAATTTGGCATTTTCGGCTTCAGCGGGTAGGCAGTTCCATGGGTTTATAACCCTCTGAGTGAAAAACCATCTGTTTTCAGTCCTACTTGAGAGGACATACTCTTCAACACTATATCTGTGATTGCCTTGTTATCAGTGACTTCAAACCAAATGGTATGAAGTACTTTGAGCTCTGCAATTACTTCATACACTCAGGAATATTGGAAGATATTCTTGTGCTGTACCCAGATTTTGCCAGTGGAGGCTAATAGATCAGCCTTACAATTCTTGTTCTCTCCTGATTCCATGTATGACTGGCCGTCCTGTGAGGTGGGGATGTTGGATGAGCTTTAGCTAGTTTATGATCTACACTGTGTAATCTTTCATCTGGAATAGGGTAGCAGCACATTGCTGTGTATACCGAAGCTTGTCACTAAAAAGAAATCAGTAATAAAGGTTTTAAATTATAGCTTGTATTATTATTACCAGTATTATCCTTATTAAATCATAAATGTTAACTATGGATCATTAAGATCTCATATTGATATGTAATGTTAGTAATGTTGACCAAACCACACTAGAAAATAAAAAGACAATGTTATTAATATTTCTTATGAATCATTAAATTGTGCAGTATGTTTCAATTTTTCATTTCTTTGGATATACATTAGAAGAAAATGGGATAAACAACCCATAAACATTTGTTTCATTATATTTTTTTTTATTTAAATAACTGGATCAATATTTTTACAGCTGACAGGATTTGTTTTACTCAAAGGTGCATTATGTTAAAAAAAAATTTGGTTTATTGTTACACACAATGGTGCTACATAGCCTTCCCGGCTTGGTGCCTTCTTTTGATGATTATTGTTACACACAGCCAAATTGTGTAACAGGAAGAGGTCTTGGACACAAATTTGTGTTATGATAAATGTAGAAGAATCAGCTGAGCATTCCTCAAATAAAATAGCCTGCCTCAGCTTATAAGGTAAATAAAATAAAATAAGCATTCCTCAAATAAGTAGCTGCCTCACCTCACTGCCTCATAGCCTTCCCAGCTTGGTGCCTTCTTTTGATAATTACTTATTGTTACACACAGCCAAATTCTGTAACAGGAAGAGGTTTTGGACCCCTACTTCCCCCCTCTCTTTTTTAACAGGCTATAATAGTCCGTATAGTCGTAATTATATGTTTAAGTATTCAATAACAAACGTTTTAGAAGTTTTAACCCTAACATCATTTGTGCAGGATATTTTTCTTTTGTGTCTCACCCAGATTTAATTTCAAAATAAAACAATACAAAAAAATAAAAAATGGATATGTATAGCTAAGGTACACCCCTTTGCTATATTTATTAGTAGGTGAACAGGGGCATTTGGTGATAGTAAATGCTCCCATCAGGCGGGGCTCATCACCTTCTCATATTTCATGTTCACCAGTGTTTATTTACTTAACCACTGGTATAATACCTTGTTATTATAAAATTAATTTTCATATCATAAAAGACATATTTACTACAAGTTTCAAGCAGAGAACGCATATATATAACATGAAGGACTCCTCTTCACGAGATTCGGCAACTAAAATGTTTTGTTTATAAGAAAATCGATCCCCAGTGTTGTGTAGTAGAGAAAAATTGAGTAATATCCAGTTTACGTAAAGCTACAAGTGGTTGAGCCCGTCCTTAAATCGAGGCGGTGTACTTATGAAGATTTTCCTTCTTAAATGCCTACCTGAATACTAACGTAGCCCCTACGAAGATGCTAAGAAGAAAAACATTCGTAAGTACGTACGTAACTGCTTTATGCTGGCCCCAGGTCTTCTTTAAGGGCGTGACAATCGTCTATGTATCTTAGCATTATCAGTAAACACCGTCATATCATTCTGTATTCCATCTGGTGGGTCGTTTATGTAGTATTATAATTATTTGTAAATGGCCCAAATAATATTTACAATGTTTAATATCTTCCTGTTAAATAGACAAAGATTAAATCAAATAAAGAGCTATATACATATGTTCTCTAAATTAGAACAAATGTAAAATTCTTATATATTTTTGAGAAGTGCATATTAAAACAGTGTGTTTGGGGAGGGCAAAGTATACAGTATACAGAACAGTACAGTAATACTATACTTAATACAAAACAAGCACCATACAAAATGCCGCTCCATAACTATACAAGCAGCCTCATCTAATTCCTTGTTACACTTTGAAGGTTTGAAAATTTGTCACTTTGAACCATTGTCAGCAGATTGCCCTCACTAGCACCACTCCCCACACCTGCTCTCACTAGCACCACTCCCCACACCTGCCCTCACTAGCACCACTCCCCACACCTGCCCTCACTAGCACCACTCCCCCACCTGCCCTCACTAGCACCACTCCCCACACCTGCCCTCACTAGCACCACTCCCCACACCTGCCCTCACTAGCACCACTCCCCACACCTGCCCTCACTAGCACCACTCCCCACACCTGCCCTCACTAGCACCACTCCCCACACCTGCCCTCACTAGCACCACTCCCCACACCTGCCCTCACTAGCACCACTCCCCACACCTGCCCTCACTAGCACCACTCCCCACACCTGCCCTCACTAGCACCACTCCCCACACCTGCTCTCACTAGCACCACTCCCCACACCTGTTCTCACTTGCCCCCTCCTCACACCTGCCACTCCCCCACACCTGCTCTCACTCTCCACACCTGCTCTCACTCGCCACTCCCCACACCTGCTCTCACTCGCCACTCCCCACACCTGCTCTCACTCGCCACTCCCCACACCTGCTCTCACTCGCCACTCCCCACACCTGCTCTCACTCGCCACTCCCCACACCTGCTCTCACTCGCCACTCCCCACACCTGCTCTCACTCGCCACTCCCCACACCTGCTCTCACTCGCCACTCCCCACACCTGCTCTCACTCGCCACTCCCCACACCTGCTCTCACTCGCCACTCCCCACACCTGCTCTCACTCACCACTTCTTGTTCTCCCATGTTAAAATATCTCATCTCCTCCTTCCTGGTTTACCCTGAACACTTCTACTAGTACTGTAGATATCGTTTCAGCTCCCAATTAATAAAATAGTGAATGAAAACGGAAGAAAATCCCCGATAGGTCCTATCACGTGACCACAGTGCGAAAATGCACCCGGCCAAGACGCAACAGTAGAACAATAATCCACCACAACAAGTCACAATCGACTAAAAGATGGAGGTAAATGGCACATGCAGATCTCCATGCATGACCCGCACAGTGGTGGAAACCACAAACAGCTTTGGGATCCGTTTCTTCCCCAGCAACCAGGGGCCAGATTCATAAAGCAATTACGCAAGTTCTTACGAACATGTACATCTGTCCTCAATCTTTGACGGCTTTGATTACATTTATTAAACAGTTTACAAACATGAAAACTTCCCAATCAACTGTTGTTATTGTTATAAACAGCATCCTAGTGCTTCAGAACTCATTAACTGTTTAATAATTGTAAACAAAGTTGCCAAAAATTGACAAAAGATGAAGTTTCATAAGTGCTTGTATAACTGTTTCATGAATCTGGCCCCAGGCCCTTCCAGGCACCTAACAGATTCTGCCATGCCCTACTCAAGCTCTACCATCCCAATAAAGTAGTTGCAATGGAGGAATTCTACAAGTTGCACAACTGTTGGTGGAACAATGCAGGGCACAGAGTAAAGAGGAGGCTTATTCCATCAAGTAAAAAATGAGTAAATCATACCTCGTCAATCAAAGCTAGTCCCCCCCCCCCCTGAACTAAGGTACTAACCACTTCAAGGTGCTCAGGGGTATAGGTGCGAGTATAGAGCCAGAGTGCAATAAACTAGCAAGGATTTGCACAGGTAATATTGACCTTATCTCTTGGCGACTATTGACAGCTTATCGACTAGTACAGTAACTTGGTATTCAAGTGCTTTCTGAAACATTATAAATGATTTACTCGCCTGTGATTTCATTTTCTTGCTTGCTTGCTTCCCCAATTCCTCTAATAACCAAAAAGTATGAGAAAGACAAAAAGATAAATTAAAAAGCTTTAATGAACTACATTTCATTAAATGTATGAACATTGAATGCTAAACAAGAGAACAGTGGACGGTGACCTTTTATGCGAGAAATGTCAACAAAGTTTTTATATAAAATGTTAATAAGCTTATAGGACAACAAATTATACCTTATTCTACCTATAAATATAAACTAGTAACAAATAATAGCTTCACATTAAACATATCAAAACAAAATATTAAATAACCAATTACCACAAAATAGGCATCTCTCATATCTGGTAACTCAAGTTCATATGGATTGTACATACTAAATACCCATAGCTTCATATGGATTGCACATATTAAATAACCATAGGTTCATATGGATTGCACATACTAAATACTGTAACCATGGGTTCATATGGATTGCACATACTAAATACTGTAACCATGGGTTCATATGGATTGTACATGCTAAATAACCAGAGGTTTACATGGATTAAACATACTAAATATTTATCAAAATAAGGCACCAAGCCAGGATGACTATGCAGCACCATCAGTGTCGCTGGGTATTCAACAGGCAGAAAACAGGAGCCTACCATCTAAAGTGATCTTAACAATATTAAGGGTTTGGTGACAATAATCACAAAGACAGGGATGAGTGAAGGAGTCAATTTGCAGGACAGAAATTCCCGAGCCTCGAGGGTGTATATAATATCCTCATGGCAGGCTTTGAGGTCCCTAGCTGCAGTTGCAACATGGTGCGGGATAACGAGAGTGCCAATGCTGGTATTCATCAGGGTACTTTTGGACACCCAAACCGGGGTCTCACCAATGCAGTACGGAGGAACTAGGCGCATGATAGTCTCCTGAGAAGGGGCCACAACTACCTGTATGCCAATCCAGGTGGGGGTTAAAAGTAACCTGGCAATCCACATAGTAAACTATGTCCTTATGGATGTGCACATCATTAGGGTGCATATGTTTTTCGTGACAAAGATCAAAATATTTAGGCTATGTAGCGGGCTAAACAAATTGCGAAATGCAGTAATAAAGGAAACAAATGAGTGCAAGCGAGGTGATGGTGCTGGGAACCCCCACGAAGGAGGGGAAGCGGATGATTAATGAAGCAGTTGTCACAATGGATGATGGAGTTGCACCAGTGAATGAGGCAGTCATCACTGGGGGCTTGAGGGGTCAACCCAGCGGTGGAAGTGGGAGGGGAACGGAGAAAGTCAACAAGGGTAGTCAGATGAAGCCTGGTCTTCATCTGACTACCATCACAGGCAAGCCCAGTGCCTTCAACCAGTGAGGCGCCACAGGCAAGCCAAGTGCCTTCAACCAGTGAGGCGCCACAGGCAAGCCAAGCGCCTTCAACCAGTGAGGTTTCAGCAGCTGGCAGTCAAAACTAACTTTGCTTAATGAACTGTACAGTAATTTTAAGTGTTAATTTTAGTGCTGTGTTAGTATAGGTTACGTAAATTGTCAAGAATTCTAAATTTCAAGATGTGTGGCATCAATCAAGAAGATGAACAACAACAAGGTAAGTTGAGGTTTCTAGTTGAATATTTAATAATTATATGTGGCAAGGCAATTCAAATTATGTTGTTTGTAGTATAAAAATAGTTGGAAATGGCTACTTTTGGACTCGGAGGTGAAAAAGTACCATTATCCGGAACATGTGATTATCCGGCTGGGGGTCCTTCCCATATAGTCCGGATAATCGAGTGGAGACAGTACTTATAACTCTCCAAACATTTTAAACACACGATTAAAACCGTCATAAGCTTTTCATAAGGTGGGTGGAGCTTTTCTCTCCCCTTACCCTCTTGTTTGGGGGAAAGGAGGGGGTAGGCTGTGGTTTGCAAGCCAATCCACCATCAAGTCGACGAATGATGTAAATAGACCTGACTCCATGTGGGAGTCACTGGGGCTCACCTAGAAATTGGAGTTTTATTACATTCAATGCTGGTTTTTGAGAGAAAAGCACCTTGTGGCTCCCTGAAGCTAACTACTTATGGAAAAGAAAAAGGGGTGTTCACCAGGCAGGAAGGAGCACCGCAGGAGTCAGAACGAAGAGACTGTCGGCTGTGAAAACCGACCCAAAGCCACACAAGAGCACCGAAGCCCAGAAACATTGATCAGATACCAGGCCCTGCTTGATGGGATTCTGGGAGTTCTTCTACTCCCCAAGCCTGGACCGAGGCCAGGCTTGACTTGTGAGAGTTTGGAGAGCCCCCCTAACCCTGTTCAACCTCCAGAAGCCAGTGCCCAAGTATCTTCCCAAGACATATTAGCAAAAAACACACTCATACACTACTTCAGAGCAGCATACACTACTTCCGGACATGCACATGAGGGAAGACTGCAGGCTAACTAGATTTAATGACACTGGATGACCTCGAGAAAGATTAGTTTTGGAATAGGGGACCAAGGAAACAGGATGAACTGTAAAGGTATCCACTGAAGCAGAAGCGGTGGCACGAAGGTAGTGATGGAGAGCCGCTACTGGACACAAAACATGATACACCCCTGGCCGAACCAACCAAGCATCAGCAACAAACAAATCCCTCTGGAAGCCAACCGACTCAATTCTCTGCCAAAGAGGAGCCACCTGGAGACAAACACACTGACCCCCAAGAGCCAAAAGAACAAACACCTCAGTGCTGAAGAAGAGCATAAAGCCACCAACACTGCAACTGGAGGCCAGGGAATCCAAGAAGAGAGCTTGGAGCTTAAGGAAACAATCCTGGCCTGAAGGGGTAACCCTAAACCGAACAAAAGAAAATAGCACCATAAAACAAGCAGGCTCTGGTGGCACATGAGCAGGCCAGAGGCGAAACAATGCACAAGACATCCAGCAAAATTGAGCCGTAGAAGTATTGACACCAAACAAGCTGCAGCGGCTCTGCTTGTGCTGCATAATATGAAGCAACAATATTCAGCAAACGATGCCGATCAAGAAATAACCAGGATAAAAAGGAAAGAACCACCTGCTCGGAAACAGAAGAATAACGCCTAAACGACAAGAAACTTCATACTGCCATCTTAAGCCTTCAGGTGGGGCACCATCAACACAGCAACATGATCGCTAGAAAGATGGTGGTATACCTGCATTAGAAAATCCAGACGTGAAGTTTGGAGGAGAAACTCAAACCAGTACTGGACCGACCCTGTGGAAGAGGCAGACCAGAGGCAGGAAAATGACCAGGTTCGGACACCATGCAAGCAGCGCCGGAAACCAAGGCCACCAAGGAGCCAAAAAGATCATCCTCTCCCCTGTAGGTCTCCAATTGTTCCAGGACCCAGGAGCAACATCTGGACCAGAAGGAAAGGGTAAAGAAACCTCCACCTCAATCAGTCCTGCTAAAAGGCACCCACCATGAGGGCTTCACAATCGGATGATCCTCTTCGTGGAGATGGGACAAACTGTTGGCAAGGAAGTTGGACACCCCCCAGGCAAAGGCCACCCACAAGCGAGATAGATCTCTAAATGAGCGTCCCCCCAAACACTCCAGGGAAGAAACCCCTGACAGTGCAAGGGCAGCATCAGGGAAGAGAACCCCTGAACACTTGTAGCTCCAAGCGCACTAAACGCCTGCCCCAAACCACGCATGTGCACAAGCAACACATGGGTGGGGGAAGTAATGGGGGCCAGAGCAACAGTGGCAGACCCAACGCCGGCCACACATCAAAGAACAACAGAGTAGAGTGGCTTGCGAGCTGCAGCTTGGCTTCTCCTTCTCCCAAATGTGGAGGAGGGTGGAGTGAATGAGAGAGCGTTAGTTTTATAACATTTTCGATGATTTGTTTACATAGTATGGGGGAGTTCTAGGCCCGTTTTTGAGGCTGCAGGTCTTTGAGGAAACCAGCTGTGGTTTGTTCTGACTTGTTGACTTTCTGGGTGCCTTCCTTGGTGGTGGCAAAAATATATATAAATGGCACAGTTCCTTGCACCTCTGTGAGGAGGGGGGTCGGGTTCTGGCTCTCTGTTCCCGGTAGACCTTAGAACTCCACGACTGATGGCACCTACATCGGAAATGGTAGCTTCAGGGAGCCATAAAGGACTCCCCCCAGAAATGCTGGATTCGTGATAATTTTTCTGCTGAAGTTTGGATATCTTAAAATATATATATAACTTCATTGGGTAAATATAAATTTTGTACAGTACCATAGTCTAGCATAAATAAATGTAAGTCAAGCTACTATGTATTCTGCAAGCAAGCAATTAACAAAAGATGGCACCAAGCTGGTAAGACTACAAATTTAGCACCGGTCGTGTTGTGGAATATTCAAAAGGTCCTAAACATCACTTGGGATGCCAATATTAAAGCAAACAGATGTAAGATGGGGCAAAGTCAAAGGTATCAGATTTATTTGGTACAACTAACCCAAAGTGAGACATTGGGAAAATAAGACTTGCAATCATCCTTAAGATCAGGACATTCCAAGAGGAGGTGCACAATGGTAAGTGGGACATGTGTTCAGACAAGGCACATGGAGTTGTTCCATTATGTTAGTAATTACAGTATCAAAAGACGACACTCGGCTAGGAAGACTATGTAGCACAATCTGTGTCACGAAACATTGAAAAGGCACCATATATATCACTCGAGAGGGATGTGTGACCCCAAAGAAACAGTAGGATAGCAAGACTTACAACTGTGTAAGTCTTGCTACACAGTTGTAGCAAGACTTACACAGTTGTAAGGACTCGGGACTTTCCTCAAGTAGGTGCTCGACAAAGTGAAACAATGTAGTTCAAATAAAAAGAAGGACGTGGGTTCCATTAAATGATCAGGAGTTATGTGCGTGTGGCAAATACACAATAAAGTCGACAGCCATTTCCCACTTTCTATTATGAGGCAGAAGAAAATCCATGGGGCGAGGTCAGTGAATAGCAGGAAGTTTGATATTTGCAATATGAGACACTGCACAATTCATTGCATTTGCTGCTCCCAGCTTCTTCTCTGACCAGAAATGTATGACCGATCTCTCCTTTGTCTACCCGTAGGGTAATATGGTCTCTGTTCTTGTCCCGGCCGTATCCTGTGAGCCTGCGGGCCGCTCCAAGAAACAGACTGTTGGACCAAGCTCTCACAAGTCAAGCCTTGTGAGAGGCTTGACTTGTGAGAGCTTGGTCAAGCCGGGCCGGGCTTAGGGAGTAGAACAACTCCCAGAACTCCCATAAAGCAGGTACAGTATCCCCAACCTCAAATGAGACAAGTATGAATGGCCCCTCAGGAGTAAGTTCATATCTGTAAGTTATCTATAAGTTCATAAGAGGTAACACCAACATGGCAGGGGTAACCCAGCAACATCTGACTGTCTTAAATTTACTAAAAATGAGAAACAGCCAGTGTTGGAGTCCAACAACTACAGGATAGAAAGGGTTATGGCATTATGAAACTTAACCATAATAAAGGAACGTTAACTCCTGCAACACAGCTAGGGGAAAGCTTGCCCCGAGAGAGAAGACTTGACCAACGACCCTTGCCGTCAAAGAAACGGAGGCCATACAGAAGACTAGGAAGACAGCAAGGGAACACTGCAAGGAGAACGGAGAGGAATGCTCACTCTATCAGACTCGGGAGGCAAAGACATCACAACCCAGAACCTGGAAACAATTTTGTAACTGTAGATACAGATAAAAGTGAACCGTAAGGTCCACTTGTGCTCATGTGCTACATGAGCACAAGTCACGCTGAAGAAGAGGCTAAGGTAATTGAGCTGGCATCTCGCCTCAGGGAAGGATACATAGTCTTTATGTTTATGGTTGAGGATGGCTTGTATGGACTTATAATGCATACAAGACCAAGAGAAGGCAAGAGTCAGCATCACCACAGTTAATGATGTGTGTAGGGGAAGAGTAGAGTACACCACACAACAGGCAAAGGAACACACCACTATGACAAATCAAAGCACCATGTCCATATTTAAAACAGTTATTGCAGAGGTGCAGAGGGAATGTATTACTCTGTGTCACACACTGCACCAGTAAGAATTATTGAAGACAAGTGGGCATAACTGTCGAATGTGATTTTAACAATCCAAAGAAGTAATGAATGTTGACAGTGAGAGGGGGGTCAAGTGAACGAATCAACTTGGATAATAGCATGTCCCTGGAACTCAAATATGACCTTCATGTCTCCATGACATTCTCAAAACTTCCTGGTCTCTGTTGCAACATGGAATAGGAGGATGACAAGGTCACTGCTGTCAATCATATGTACATTTCTGAAGACTAGAACTGGAACCTCACCAACGTGTGCCCCAGATCAGTTGGGACGGAACGTGACCTTTTAATCGACCAACTGAGCGAGGTGGCAATGTGTGGAAAAATCATCAGAGGCGGCAGCTCCATCAGAATACAAAGGATTAAAATACTTTGCCCATGTAGGTGGACCAATCAAATTGTTGAAGGAGCACTGGAAGGAGGCAGAGCAAAGGTGATTGCAATTACCATGCAGAGCCCCACCAGTTGCAAGGAAACTGCATTAAGATACCATAGTTAAAAATGAGTTAGGGGTTTTAGTCACCACAGGTGACGTGGGAGACATGTCTGCCAAGGACACAGTAGTGGCAGGGAGAGAATCGGAATGGAAACCTTAGGATAGAGCAGGGTTAGGGACCAGCACAGCCAGAGATGCTGAGCATTCCCCAAGTAGAGGGGGAACTAGTCTTCTAGGTCACAAAGCAACTTTAAGAACCTGATTGTCCACCACACAAGCCCAAGAAGAAGGAGCCATGTATCAAGGAGGTGGTATTGTACTAGAATAAATTGAACTTGGCTTCCTTGCACACCCATAAACCACAGATCCCAACAAGGGAGGATACAAATATGCGAGTAACGAGAAGAGTACTGTACAGTATATGCGAGTAACGAGAAGAGTACTGTACAGTATATGCGAGTAACAGGAAGAGTACTGTACAGTATATGCGAGTAACAAGAAGAGAACTGTACAGTATATGCAAGTAACGAGAAGAGTACTGTACAGTATATGCGAGTAACAAGAAGAGTACTGTACAGTATATGCGAGTAACAAGAAGAGTACTGTACAGTATATGCGAGTAACAGGAAGAGTACTGTACAGTATATGCAAGTAACAAGAAGAGTACTGTACAGTATATGCGAGTAACAAGAAGAGTACTGTACAGTATATGCGAGTAACAAGAAGAGTACTGTACAGTATATGCGAGTAACAAGAAGAGTACTGTACAGTATATGCGAGTAACAAGAAGAGTACTGTACAGTATATGCGAGTAATTGCTGATGGCTCTGAATTTGGAGCCCAGAGAGCCAATACGTACACCAACTCCCCAATGCCCACTTGACCCAAGTCAGAGCAGACTCACCAGCCAGATGAGCCAGTTTAGTCAGGCCTCCCGGAACCTCCCAGCCAAGGATGGTGAGCACAAACACCCTCACCACATCAAGGCAACATGAGCCAAGGATGGTGAGCACGAACACCTTCACCGCGTCAAGGCAACATGAGCCAAGGATGGTGAGCACGAACACCCTCACCACATCAAGGCAACATGAGCCAAAGATGGTGAGCACGAACACCTTCACCGCGTCAAGGCAACATGAGCCAAAGATGGTGAGCACGAACACCTTCACCGCGTCAAGGCAACATGAGCCAAGGAAGGTGAGCACGAACACCCTCACCACATCAAGGCAACATGAGCCAAGGATGGTGAGCACGAACACCTTCACCGCGTCAAGGCAACATGAGCCAAGGATGGTGAGCACGAACACCTTCACCGCGTCAAGGCAGTACCCTTGAAGAGGTATACATTCTGTAGAGATATAGATAGATAAGAATATATCTAAATCACTACAGATAGTGATTTAGATATAATAATCAGGGTTATTTTCCAATCACGAGGCTAATATAAATATGACACTTTGATAAATCTTATACAGTATATATGAAAAAAGTCAATCATTTGACGAGAATAATTTTCTAAATCTTAAATGAAATTCAGTTTTAATTATGTCTGTCAATAAAATGGGCTCATCTTGTGTTCATATTTAACTGTTTTACTAACCCCCCTTTGCTAAAATATCTAACACTAATACTGAATAAAAAGAAAACATTGTTAAACTAGTCATTTTAGACTAATCATATTTTAAACACAGCATAGCTTGTACTGTACTTCTTAATAGGACCTAAGGGGAAAAGTATTTTTCATACACAGTATACAAAAATACACATTCTAAACTTTGTTTTTATATTAACTCTGTAAAAATATAAAAATATATATTTACTTATAAAAAGTGTTCAGTTTCTCCACAGTGGCGGCTTCCACGTTGCTTGTGCTTGGTCTTTGACGATCATCCAACGTCTACAATGGATCGCAAGATTAAAATATAACTTAAATACCATGCAGTATGTAAACTAAAAAATAACTTGAGACATGCAACTGACAAGGTGTCAACACAGCATCTTCAAGACATAGCTCACACTTTACAAATTGTATGTAAGATTAATGTTAAGATAATGTCCTGATATGCATATCATATAATACTCTCAACATTAATAACACTTGCAAGATTTATCCCGCGCACGCACGCACACAATTCAATACACTAGGCAGAGGTCTCGGTACAGTACAGTGGGCAGAGGTCTCGGTACAGTACAGTGGGCAGAGGTTTCGGTACAGTACAGTGGGCAGAGGTCTCGGTACAGTACAGTGGGCAGAGGTCTCGGTACAGTACAGTGGGCAGAGGTCTCGGTACAGCACAGTGGGCAGAGGTCTCGGTACAGTACAGTGGGCAGTGGTCTCGGTACAGTACAGTGGGCAGTGGTCTCGGTACAGTACAGTGGGCAGAGGTCTCGGAACAGTACAGTGGGCAGAGGTCTCGGTACAGTACAGTGGGCAGTGGTCTCGGTACAGTACAGTGGGCAGATGTCTCGGTACAGTACAGTGGGCAGTGGTCTCGGTACAGTACAGTGGGCAGTGGTCTCGGTACAGTACAGTGGGCAGATGTCTCGGTACAGTACAGTGGGCAGATGTCTCGGTACAGTACAGTGGGCAGATGTCTCGGTACAGTACAGTGGGCAGATGTCTCGGTACAGTACAGTGGGCAGATGTCTCGGTACAGTACAGTGGGCAGATGTCTCGGCACAGTACAGTACAGTGAGCAGAGGTCTCGGTACAGTACAGTGGGCAGTGGTCTCGGTACAGTACAGTGGGCAGTGGTCTCGGTACAGTACAGTGGGCAGAGGTCTCGGTACAGTACAGTGGGCAGAGGTCTCGGTACAGTACAGTGGGCAGAGGTCTCGGTACAGTACAGTGGGCAGAGGTCTCGGTACAGTACAGTGGGCAGAGGTCTCGGTACAGTACAGTGGGCAGTGGTCTCGGTACAGTACAGTGGGCAGTGGTCTCGGTACAGTACAGTGGGCAGTGGTCTCGGCACAGTACAGTGGGCAGTGGTCTCGGTACAGTACAGTGGGCAGATGTCTCGTTACAGTACAGTGGGCAGTGGTCTCGGTACAGTACAGTGGGCAGTGGTCTCGGTACAGTACAGTGGGCAGTGGTCTCGGTACAGTACAGTGGGCAGTGGTCTCGGCACAGTACAGTGGGCAGTGGTCTCGGCACAGTACAGTGGGCAGTGGTCTCGGTACAGTACAGTGGGCAGTGGTCTCGGTACAGTACAGTGGGCAGTGGTCTCGGTACAGTACACATCCCATTGGCTACCTATGAAAATTTTTATGGCTACTAAGATTTTGTATCAAGACAGGACACTAGGCTTCAAGAGCTTTATAGGCATGATTACATGCCTATTAAATTTCAATCCATTCCGTAAATCTTTGCCTACGATGGGCTCACATTCATCACCTGTGATTACTCAGGTGTTGTACGTTCGTGGTGTACCATTTTCCCCTGGACTCCGTCACAAGACGTTTTGAAACTACTGATTTGGGTATCCTCCACCACCTTCTTGCTTAATGTGTTAAAATTACCAATCACACCGTTTGCAATGAGAGAATGTTCCAAAAAAAATTCTAAACTTTAGTTGCTTTAGCTTGAATCTATGATCCTCTTGTTCTTTAAGTTGCAGATTTCAAGGATTCCTCTTTGTCGGCTTAGTCACTTCCTGATATGCTGCACAGAGAGATCATATTGCCACTTTTCCTTCTATCTTCTAGCTTTTCCATACTTAAACTTCTAGCCTCACCTCATAGTATGTTTCTCAGTTTTGGAAACCATTTCATAACATGTCTTTACACCTTTTCCAGTTTATTGACATACTACTTATTATACAGACACCATACAACTGCTACATATTCCAATTTTGGTGTCACAAAAAGAGGTAGAAATTTTTTTAATATTTCAACAATCCATGTATTTAAAAGCGATTCTGAAGTTGGAAACCATAACGGAGGCTCCTTGCACAATGTCCTCATGTGGTCCTCTGGTGACAATTTGATATCCCAAATCAACCCCCAGATATCTTTTTTTTTATTCCAACTTATTGCCTTTTTCACATAATTTGTTGGTTGTGTATAGCCTTTTTCTCCTATTCCACACTGAACTCTCATTTGCTAAGTATTGCTCCATACACTTTTGTCCAGGTCATCTTGAAGATGACAGTTGTCCAAGTTCCTTATCTTCCCTAGTACCTTAGCATCAGTAAACATGTACATATAATTCTGTATTTCTTCTGGAAAATCATTAAAGGACATTGAACATTACTGGTGCTGGAACTGCACGTATGGCACCAATAGTAACATTTCTCCAATATGATACACTGCCTCTTATTACTGCCCTTATTTCTCTTTTAAAATTGTTCATCCATGTCAAGTCTTCCTGCCACAACAGCCCGGTTGACCTCACCATCACCCAGGAGGCCTGGTCAGAGACCGGACCCAGCCATGGGGACATTGATCCCAAAATCAATGCAAGGTAACAGAAAGGTAGGTCACCCCTCCTCCTCCTATTGCAAGTTCCAGCTTCCAGTACCTCTTCTGTGGGACTGTCAAAACACTATTTTTAGGCTCCAGATAAATGTAGTCAACCTAACCATCGCCTTCATTTAAGACCTCTGTGGCTCAACTATAAATAGAAATATTTGTTACACAGGATTTCCTTGTCCGAAAGCCATAAGGTCAGTCTTATTTTGACATTTTTCTCATGGTATTCTACCCACTTGGTTTAGTAATTTTTTTCTAGTGATTTGAAAACTACACTTGTCTGCAATTCAGGTTTATAATTTAGGGGGTTTGCTCTGCTACCATTTGTGCAGACTGAACCGGATTTGATTTTTGCTGCCAGAAGCGGCTGGTTTATTGTGCACCACATAATCGTCAAGTGAGTGGTGGCGCAAAAAGGATCACAGAGGGCACCAAAGACCTTTATCAGACCTCAATGGAGATTATTACATTAACAATTACATCTATCCTGCACTCCTTATAATTATAATGTCAGCTGGTTAGTACGCTTTATTTCAGTACAATAGCTGTATATTTACAATGAATCATTATACATTAATGGTAGGTCTTTTCGCTAATACAGTACATAACTGTTTCAGCTATGAAGGTATTACAGGGTCATAGAAAAGGTGTTTATTATTAGTCTTTACACTGCTTGTTCCTTAATCTCGTGTAATATCTACTGGAAGCAAAACATGGATACAGTGCAGGAATTTCAGATATTTTATCATTTGTAATAAGGGGCCACATTTACGAAGCAATTACGCAAGCACTTACGAGCCTGTCCATCTTTTTTCAATCTTCGGCGAGTTTGTTTACAATTATTAAACAGTTAATGAGCTCCGAAGCACTAGGAGGCTTTTTATAATAATAACAACAGTTGATTGGGAAATTTTCATGCTTGTAAACTGTTTAATAAATGTAACCAAAGCCGTCAAAGATTGAGGAAAGATGTACACGTTCGTAAGTACTGTACTTGCGTAACGGCTTTGTAAATCTGGGTCCAGATTGTTTACCATTCCACACAGAGTGAGTTTACATTAATCTTTAAATGAGTAATTTTTTTCAGTCTAAGATGTAATGGTCTAATGTGTGTGTCCATATTTTTGTCCACACACTTTGCTTTTTCTAGATCCCTGAACAAGTCAAATTGCCAGAGATACATGCAGCCAAGTTGTGCTCGAGCTGTGATGATGTCTGTTAGTCTGCTGATTTTGTTACTTGCTCCTTTGACACATTTCATTGAGGTAAACAATGTATCTGCTAGTTCCTGTTTCCACTCTTCTGCTTTCTTCAAATTCATTTTTTTTTTTTTTTGAGATATATACAAGAGTTGTTACATTCTTGTACAGCCACTAGTAGACGTAGCGTTTTGGGCAGGTCCCTGGAATACGATCCCCGCCGCGAAGAATCGTTTTTACAACCAAGTACACATTTTACTGTTGAGTTAAACAGAGGCTACAGTTAAGGATTTGTGCCCAGTAAATCCTCCCCGGCCAGGATACGAACCCATGACAAAGCGCTCGCGGAACGCCAGGCGAGTGTCTTACCACTGCACCACAGGGCCTTCATCGAAGAGTTCTCACCTAATAACACTATTCGTTTGCCATTTTTTCCATATACTGTATGTATCAGCTAGGATTCCTGTACATAAAGATATGTGAAAAATCAATTGAAGCAGAATGTGTGCATTCCCTCCGAACCAAGGAGGGGGGGGGGGGAGTCCCTCCAAACCAAGGGGGAAGTGTCCCTCCAAACCAAGGGGGGGGTCCCCCCAAACCAAGGAGGGGGGTTCCCTTCAAACCAAGGGGGGGGGGGGATTCCCTACAAACCAAGGGGGGGGGGCCTCCAAATTAAGGGGGGGGGCCTCCAAACCAAGGGGGGTTCCCTCCAAACCAAAGGGGGGGTTCCCTCCAAACCAAGGGGGAGGGTTCCCTCCAAACCAAGGGGGGGGGGGGTTCCCTCCAAACCAAGGGGGGGGTTCCCTCCAAACCAAGGGGGGGGGGGGGTAAGACTCCACCTGGCCCAACTCTCGATTCCTTCTGGCCCCTTGAGCAGTTTCTCTACTTTGCCTCGAAAAACTTTTATGTACTCTTTTACGTCGTTTTCTGAAATTGATTTTGTGTCTGGTTCCTTGAAAACTTAATTTTGCACAAACACACTTTGGAACATTTCTTTCTTATTCTCTGTACATATGTTCCCCCCTTTTCAACATCTGAATCTTATCCTGTATATGCAATTTGCTTTTAATTAATTTGTAGAAAAGGCATCTGGCTCGGTTTTTAACATTCATTCTCTACCCCTTCTTCAAAGCTTCTTTCTGCTTCTCTTCTCTCTCATACAGTTGTTGTTGCTTGCCTGCATGCCTTCTTGCATGCTTGCTTGTCTGCCTGCTTGAGTTATTGGTAAAGTTGAGTGATTGTCATCTTGCTGTATTCCATTTTTTTTGTCTTTTCTTCTCTGGCTCCCTCACGATTTTCCTGTATTTTCTTCTCGATTGTTCTAGTTCTGCAGCTCTATACTTGTATACATTTAATTATCTTCATATATCTCACATAACTTGCCATACATTTAATCTGCTTTCTTGTACAACAAGAAATCTTTCCAGTCAAATGCATTTAAGAACTTACTAAGTTTCAACCATTAAATATCCCCATTCTCTTCCAGATTATAATGCATACAGTAGTACAGTACATTTAAGTTTTAAAAGGACATGGCCACTCTTGATAATGGGAGGAAGGTGCTGAATGTCACTCCTGGTAAATACATACCAAAAGGACAGCACTGACAGCAGCACAGGGCCTGACGGCCGAGTGGACAGTACTCGAGATTCGTAGTCTTAAAGTTCCGGGTTCGATCCCCGGCGGACGCAAATCAAATAGGCAGAGTTTCTTTCCCTTGTGTAACAAAAAGGAGGCCTGGTCGAGGACCGGGCCACGGGGATGCTAAGCCCCAAAATCATCTCAAGATAACCTAACTGGAGAACTCCCTTCTCTCAGTCGCACAGCCTCTCTACTCTCGTTCTGGTTGACCAGGCCACGTGGACCCAGAACCACCGCAAGATAGGTCCTTTGTCCTTCGCTCCCAATTCTCCCTATGGATTTTGTTGGTTGGTTTTTGTGTACCATTTAACAGGCTTCCCGATCCCTATGACCTTGTAGAAAAAAGAATTTCTTTCTTCTTCATTCCTACCCTCATTTAGACGCTTTGCTTCATCAAGGTTAACTTTTAGTGTCTCTCGGTCTTCCTCTGAAAGGTCTCGGCTTAAAGACCACTGTTTCCCGGCCTCGTCATTTTTAAATGTCCTGAAGTTTCTAAGCAGTTCTGTCATTTCAAACACGCCATTAACTGTCACTTGCAACTGGCGATCCTTATATTTTTTAGGGCGAGTCCTATTGTTTTCATATCGCTTCTTATCATTTTCATGGCAATTCTTATTTTTTTTGTGGCGATTCTTATCTTTTCCATATTTACCTATTGTCCTAAAATCACCAAGATTTTCCTTTGTTGCGAGGCCTTCTAAAACTACAATTTTCTCAATTATTTTGTCCTCTTTCGCTGCTGAGTGCATCATCCTGTGTTTTTTCAGACTTGCAAGATAACCATATCTTTTCCCACATTCTGGACACTCGTGAGGTTTACCACGCGTGTGCACAAGCCGGTGTTGCTTCACATATTCAAGAGAAGCAAATTTTCTCCCACAGTCTGGACATTCATGAGGTTTATCCTTGGTATGCACCACACTATGCCTTTTTATATGTTCAAGACGGCTGAATTTTTTTCCACATACAGGACATTCATAAGGTTTATCACCCGTATGCACCATCTTGTGCCTTTTCATGTGCTTAGGACTGCGGAATGTTCTCCCACACTCGGTACACTCGAATGGTTTTTCCCCCGAATGCATCGAAATGTGACCAATAAGACCGCTGCGTCTCACAAACGTCCTCCCACACTCGGTACACTCAAAACGTCCATCAGCCATATGAAGTTCCCTGTGCTGCCTCATACTTGGAAGATACTTGAACCTTTTCCCACACTCTGGACACTCATGAGGTTTTTCATCCATATGCACCCTCCTGTGAATTTTTACATATTCAAAACGACTGAATGTTTTTCCACACACTAGACACTCGTAATTTTTATCACCAGTATGCAACGTCTGGTGATATTTCATACTGTTAAGTCTAGTGAATCTTTTCCCACACCATTCACACTCAAAAGGTTTAACACGTATATGAACCAGCCTGTGAGATTTCATATTTGTAAGTTTATCAAAACCTTTCCCACACACTGGACACTTGTGAGGCTTCATCTTTATAACTGCAATTTGGCTGATCGTTATCTCATCCCACCGACTCTAATTGTCTTGTATGAAGGGAAATGAAGGCAGAGCATTGTCTTATGCCTTGTAGTTAGGGCCAATACTGAGGTCAGTCCTAGTAGAGGCACAGACAATGGTGGAGGTGGTGGTGTGCTACTGTTACCTCCTGGTGGTGGAGCACAAGCACAGACAATGGTCGTGACCTACTGTTCCCACCAGCTGGGTCTCAGCAGCTACAGTGCTTCCAACAAGGAAAAAGCCATTTGGAATACTCGTGAACATCTTTCTTCGGTCCTACAAGGGGTAAAAAATTAAGCCAAAAATTAAACTTTTAAATTCACATTTTGATAACATCCCTAGTAAAATGCCTACTCCTACAAACTGCATAAAAAATATAAAAATATATATATTTTTGGGGGGTATAGAAAACATGGTCAAAGTGGCCTTTAACCTGCAATGTGCAGTATTTGTTTTAGACCCATACATGCCCATGCAGAAAAAAACCAGCGTTGAATGTAATGAAACGCCATTTTCTGCGTGAGCCCCGGAGGCTCCCTGGAGCTTATCGGGCTAATGTATGTTATGTTAGACCGGGACATTAGCTATGGAGTTCAGACCTACCAGGGACCAGCGCCAGAACCTGGCCTCTTCAGAGAGGTTTCAGGGAGCAATGGCCCTGGAAAACCCCATATGGTTGGGGGTTTTCCTTATCTGCCATCGACCGGGGTTAGGCACCCAGAAAAGTAGGCATAACAAAACAAACCCCACATGGTAAGAAACTACAAAAAAAAATGAACAGAGAGGTAGTAATCTCCCTACAATCCCAAGGAAAACAATCAAACAATCAATTTACTGCCGCGCCGGTTGTCCGCGGCAGTAAATCCTGAGCCCCCCTCTCCCCCTCCCGAAGAGGGGGGGCTCAGGACCTCACCACGCTGGCTGTCTTCAGTTCGGAAACTAGGCTTCAACCAATGCGAAAAATCCCGCCAACCGGATGGGAGGGAGGGTAGCCAGGGAGCCTCCGGGGCTCACCCAGAAAATGGAGTTTCATTACATTCAACACTCGTTTTCTGTGGGGAGCCCCTACGGCTCCCTGGAGCTACATACCCAAAGAGATGGAAAAAAAAGGGGACTTACCCGGGAGGCGGCGGCCACAAACTCCTCAACGCGAAGTCGAGACAACTGGCTGCAACCTGCGACCCAAAGCAACACAAGAACGTCGAGGAGCAGGGACGTTCACCAAATAACGGGCGGCCAGGACCCTGTTCGACTTCCAAAATCCACGCGCCCGAATATGTGCCCAAGACATAATACCAAACACGGCAGCCAAAGCCGCAAACTTCCTAATGTCATGGGCGCGAGGATAGACCGCAGGCTGGCTAGACTTAATAACCCTGCGGACTACCTGGGAGACCCGAGCCCTGGAACAGGGAACGATGGAAACCGGATCAACCCAAAGCGCATCCCCAGCCACCCCGGCTGAAGCGCGCAGGTTAACGGCGAAGTGCTGTAACTGGACACAACACATGATGCACCCCTGGCTGAACCAACCAAGCATCAATGACCCACGGATCCCTCCGGAAAGCAGCCGTCACGTTCTTCGTCAGAAAAGATGGAGAAGGCTGCAAACGGACAAACCTACCCCCAGGACCAAAAGAGCAGAAACCCCTGTGCCGGAGGAGAGCATGAAGCTCCCCTACCCGGCCCCCAGAGGCCAATGCCAACAAAACCAAAGACTTGGAAAAACAATCAGGAACTGAAGGGGCCACCACAAACCAAGGAGAGGAAAGATAGGAGAGCACCCTGTCCAAGGACCAGGACGGCTCAGGAGGCGCATGAGCAGGCCGGAGGTGAAACATAGCACGGGAAAGCTTACGAAACGGGGCGGATGTGACGTCCACCCCGAAAGCTAGCTTGAGCGGCTCCGCCAGCGCCGCACGATACGAGGCGACAGTATTAGGCATCAAATGACGGTCCTGAAAAAGCCAAGAAAGAAAGGACAAAACAACCCAATCCGAAAGAAAAGACAACTTACGAAGAGCCAAAAAATGGCGAAAAGAACGCCAGGAAACTTCATACTGTCGCCGAGACGAAGCCCTCAGGTGGGACACCATCAACGAAGCCACCTGATCACCATAGAAATGGTGATACACCCGCGTCAGAAAGACCAGACGCGAAGAGCAGAGGAGAAGGTCGAACCAGCCCCGTACCGGATCGGACCGACCTGCTGAAAGAGGCGGAGCTGCGGGAAACGTCCCGGGTTCGGGCACCGAACCAAAAGCACCGGAAACCAAGGCTGGGCCGGCCACCAAGGGGCCACAAGGACTACTCTCCCTGGGAATGTCTCCAACTGAACCAGAACCCGAAGCAACAGCTGGACCGGAGGAAAGAGGTACAGGTAACCCCACCTTGACCAGTCCTGCTGAAAGGCATCCACCGCGAACACTTCGCAGTCAGGGAAGGGCGTCACATATATTGGGAGACGCCGAGACCACGCCGACGCGAAGAGGTCCACATCTGGGAGACCGTACGTCTGGCAGATCCAACGAAACGAGTCGTCGTTGACCGTCCACTCCGTGGACAGGGTAAGGAAGCAAGACAGACCATCCGCCAGAACGTTGGACACTCCCCGGACGTGAACCGCACGGAGAGCCAAACCCCGAGAATCCAGCAGACGAACCACTTGAAGGGACCAACCCCAAAGAGCCAAGGACCGAAGAGAACCCCCACAGTTCAGGCAATGAAGCACTGGAGAACAGTCCGAATGGAGGGGAATGGTTGATCCCCGAGTGACCCGAATCATCCGAAGCGTGAACCAGACAGCCGCGAACTCCCGAACCGTGCTGTGAGCCCGATGGAAGGACGGACCCCACCGTCCCTGGCCTGCCTGGAGAGCACTGGTCACAAAGCCCCAGCCATGAGACGACGCGTCCATGAACACATCGAGCGAGGGCTCGGGAAGGCGCCAAGGCACCGAGCCCCGAAAACCCCGAAGAGGAAGCCGGTGACGCAGCAACCGACATAAGACCCCTGGAGGATGAACCCAACGATCGCGAGAGGCAGAAAAGACGTCCCCGAAGGAACCAAAACAGACGTTGAAGCCAAACCCGACCCGGCGGGTAGACTAACACGGCGAAGCTCAGACTCCCGAACAACCGCTCGAGCAACCGCCGAGTGACCCGGGACCCCCTCAGAAACAGCTGACGGCGGTCCCGCAGCCACCACAACGCCTCTGGAGGGAGAGACAAGGAAGCGGTCTGAGAATCCCAAACAAGACCCAGCCAGGTCCGAACCTGGGACGGAACCAGATGGGACTTCCTCCAGTTCACCAGGAACCCGAACCTGGCGAGCTGGGAAAGAACCATATCCCTGGCAAGCAGACAAGCTGACCGACTGGGAGCCCACACCAGCCAGTCGTCGCGGTAGGCCAAAAACCCGAATCCCTAGAAGATGCAGACGGGTCACCACAACCCGGGTCAGACACGTGAAAACACGAGGTGCCAGATTCAAGCCAAAAGGTAGGCATAGAAAATGGTAAGCGTGACACCCCACCAGAAACCTAACCAGTCCCTGAACCCCGGATGAATAGGAACGTGCCAATACCCATCCTTGAGGTCCAGGGACAAAATCCAGGCACCCGGCTCCAACAGAAGCCGGACCTGAGACAGAGTAGTCATCCGAAAGGAGGGGCAAGGAATCCAGGGGTTCAGACGGGACAAGTCTAGAATGAACCTCAGATCCGCACAGTCCCGTTTTGGCACTGGAAACAGACGGGAAACCCCACCTGAGGGACATAGTCGTTTCGACCATGCCCAAGCGCACCCACTCCAAGACGACTTGACGAAGCGCAGGAGAAGAAACCTGCCCTGTTAGCCCCGAACCCCCCAAAGGAGGACGAGTCGCCCAATGCCACCGCAGGCCGGATGACACGACCAAAAAGGCCCTCAAATCGTGGAACCAAGCGTGGACAAACAGAGCAAGCCTCCCCCCCATCGCCCCATCAACGGGGCAAACCGCGAAAGGGCCGACGCCCCTTACAAGAACCCAACCGTCGAACAGGGCGATCACTGCGCCGATCAGACGACACTGGCCCCGAAGGGAACAATGGCTCAAACTGGCACCAATGGCCCACCTCGACCAACGGAACCCGGAACCCTGGCACGACCCCCCCGAAATTGCCGAAAACGACCGGTCCGGAGAATCAACAAGTCCGCCATAGGACGACAACTAGACGAAGCCGCGTGCAGAAACCGAGAGACCGCAGTCTCTGCAAACAGCAACGGACAAAACAGAGACGAAAACCTAAGAGCCAGGGCCCAAGCGGATTCCAAAGAGAGGGCGAGCACAGCCTGACGGCACGCGAGGCGAAAAGCAAAAAACAGACACCGCTTCCTTCAGGATGGGCGCAAAGAGCTTAAACAGTGCAGCTGACGCCCTAGCTGCCGAAGACAGCGCCCCGGATGAAGACCCTTCACTCAACGCTCCCACATCCTCCTCAAGCCAAGCAGAAGACAGCTTGAGAAGGGAAAAGAAACGCAAGACCGAAGCCAAATGCCCACAGGAGCGCAACTCCTCCGCAACCAAGGAAGCCGAAAGCTGAGGAACCTGCACGTGAAACTGGAAAAGGCCAACATCCCGAGAAAGCACGAGAGCGAATAAGCCCACATTAAGGTGCTCAAACTCGCTCCCCCCCCCCCAGGTAAACCTGCATAAAAGTAGCCGTTTCCCGCCAATCAAGCGTGCGGGTCCGACAGAACCCATGCCACGCCCCCAATGAAAAGAACAGGCAGTCTGCCAGCCAGGAAGACTCTGGAACCTCCAAACGCACCCAAAAACGGGAAGAAGAACCGAACTCAAACGAGGACAGATCCATTGGGGAGGCATAACCCGGGTCTCGCAAGAGGTATGCAGCAAGAGCTTCCCGAGCCACCTTCGCGGAGATACGGGAAGTAGAAACCCCTGGAAAGACGGATCCGAGGTACCCAAAGGTGCCCGAAACTGAACCCGGGGAGGAGCCGAACCCAAATCACACTCATACAGGGAAGGGGGGGTAAGAAAACCCCTCCCCCTGCAACAATAAGCCCCGCGGGGAAGGCAAAAGCAACCAAGCGGGGTCACGGGGCCCAAGGCCCCCAGGTTGACTCCTCCCCAGCCCCAGGATCCCCACGTCGGGACCCGGGGCAGAGCCGTCCTCCAAACCCTCTACCCCTGAAGAAAAGGCAGAGTCCAAGGGAAAGGCAGACAAGAAGGGGGTCTGCTGGCAGGACCCAGAAGCCTCAGCAGGAGGAACCAGCTCAAATGCCTCCGTCCCCGACCTGGATGGGGCAGCCCCGAAGCAGCCCGAGTCTCACTACCAACTAACTCTGTGCAGAGGCCAAAACCCTCAGACGTTTTGGAGCCGAACACAATGGGGGGGGGGTGCAGGAAGAACCACAGGGGAAGGACCAGGGGGCGCGGCTGGAACCAAAGCCATAGCGACCAATGCCCCCAGGTCAGGGTCCCCAAAGCCAAAACGGGGCAGCCTCGGGGCATCCGGGTGGGAAACCAACCTAGCGCGTTGCAATAACCTAAACCTAACATGCAACGCTGATGCTGCCTGTACCCTAATAGGAACATCCTCAGAGTAAAACTGGAGCACAAGCAGAGAACATGACTCGCAAGACTCCGGGTCAAAGGTGTCATTGACCCAACAGGCAGCATGACGGAGACAAAACAGGCGACTGTCACCCTGAGACAAGGGCACACTGCAACCTTCAAACCCGCACAAGGCAGGCTGGAACTCAGGAGATGCATCCATGGGTCCCCGAGCCCCGACAGGGGTTTCCAGGGCCCGTAGGTTAGCAACTACGGGAAGCCCGGGCAAGGTGTTGCTAAATGGTTAAGAAACCCAAACAAAACAAGGGTAAATGATAATATTGAAATCCCCTGGGACGTGTACAAGCACGGGGGCCTAGCAGAGGGGCACCAAAACAATACCAGGGAAACTATGGACCCACGAGGCAGAACCTCCACCAGGCAAACAAAAACAAAACAAAAAAGAAAGAAAAACCCCGCAAAAGTACACCGTCTCCAGAGGCAACAGGAACCGGTCGCCGCTTAGGTGGCAGGCCGCGCAACACCTTGACGCCCTAACCAGCACAATACCACTCCCTACCCAAGGCCAAACAAGGGCCCCAAGCCCCAGCTGGCCCCAAGGGCGAGGCAAATGCCGAGCAGCAAGAACCTCTACGGGAGCGGTCCCCGAACGCCCCAGAGAAGATAACCCTGACACGCAAGGGCAGTACTCACAGGGTGCCTAGGGAAGAAGCCCCTAGGCGCTGATGAAGTACTCCTGGCCACCGCACACCACACAAAAACAGCAGAGAACGCCACATGAGGCAAACACCGCCAAGGAATTTGAGGCCAGAGAAGCCTCTATCCCGGTTGACACTAGCTTGCGAACTGAAGGCAGCCGGCGTGGTGAGGTCCGGGGCCCCCCATCCCCCTCCCGGGGAGGGGGGAGCTGCGTGGACAACCGGCGCGGCAGTAAATTGATTGTTTGATCGTTTTCCTTGGGATTGTAGGGAGTTTTCTACCTCTGTTCAGTTTTTGTTGTAGTTTCTTACCATGTGGGGTTTGTTTTGTTATGCCTACCTTTCTGGGTGCCTAAGCCCGGTCAATGGCAGATAAGGAAAAACCCCAACCATATGGGGTTTTCCAGGGCCATTACTCCCTGAAACCTCTCTGAAGGGACCAGGTTCTGGCGCTGGTCCCTGGTAGGTCTGAACTCCATAGCTAATGTCCTGGTCTAACATAACATACATTAGCCCGATAAGCTCCAGGGAGCCGTAGGGGCTCCCCACAGAAAATTAACAAATCAAATTAATTTTTTCCCTTGTCGAATAATTAATCTACATGCAAAATAAAAGAAATGGAAAAAAAAGGAATCTACTATTAACTGGATGGAGGACCTTTGAAGGGCTGCAAGACGGCACTCTGGGCTCACCAGCTCTAAACACCCGACACCAACTTTGCCCACACTGCAGCAACACACGCGACTCCCGTGTTTACTGTTTATGATTTTTTTATCACATTTTTATATATTATAGAATGTGTTGAATAACTTGACTTACGAGCACATAACTCTCAAAAAATGGATTAAGTACATTAGTAACTACGAAGGATATTGTTTCTAGGCCTACAGTGATTGAGTGAGTATGAGTGTTGAGTGCGGGTGTGTAATTATCCAAGTGTAGTTACAGGATGAGAGCTACGCTCATGGTGTCCCCATCTTCCCAGCACTGTCGTATAACACTTTGAAACTATTGACGGTTTTGGCCTCCACCACCTCACTTAACTTATTCCAACCGTCTACCACTGTGCGCGAAAGGAAAAAAAAAAAAGAGTAATGTAATGAAACACCATTTTCTGGGCGAGTCCCAAACTCCCTGGAGCTATCCAGGCTGAATGGATATGTATATCTTTTTGGCATCAGTCAATGCTTGGAGTTCTTGCCCACCGGGGACCACGAGCCAGAACCTGGCCCCTTCTAGAGAGGCACGAAGAGCAATGGCCTATAGAGACCACCCCTCCTCCCTGTGGTTAGGAACATTCTATGTCTGCCATCGACCAGGACAGACACCCAGAAAGGTAGGCGCCCCAAAACAAACCTCTATTCTGGTAAAACTATTGCGATCGAAGGTCAAACAAGTGGACAGAACTCCCACAATTGAAAATTAGCAAACAAGCATGACGTCATCACGTCGCCAAGTTGCTGTCTGCACAACCCACCCCCTCCCAGGGAGGGAGAAGGGGGAGCCCCAGACCCACCCACCAGCAACCCAACCTTCAGTTCTTAGGCTGGATGTCAAAAAATGTGAAAGCACCGCCGACCGGAGGGAGGGAGGGATGCCAGGGAGCCTCCGGGACTCGCCCAGAAAATGGCATTTCATTACATTTAACACTGGTTTTCTGGGGGAAGCTGCGTCGGCTCCCCGGAGCGACTTCACCACAGATAAGGAAAAGGAAGGAAGGATCCGAGAGGCAGACGCCACGCGCTCTAACATAAAAACAAGACTACAGACGAAACAAAAAACCCCAGCAGACGACCCGGGAGACTCGAACCCCAGAACAGGAAGGAGAGGAACCCGGGCAAACCAAAACGCATCCATGGCCCCAGAGGCCAAGATGCGCAGAGAACAGTGAAGAGCCGGAACTGAACAACAAAGGAAGCACCCCCGGCTGGACCAACCAAGCAGCAACCCAAGGACCCCTCCGGAAAGCAGCAGACCCAAACAGCACCTGAAAGAAGGGGACTGCACGAAACGAACAACCTATCACGAGGACCAACGAGTTAGAAAACCACGGGTGCCGGAGGAGAGCCGGAAACTCCCCCCCCCCCTAGAGGGCAACACCAACAGAGGGAGACCAGACAAACAAAAACACCAGAACCAAAGGGATCACGACCACCCGAGGAAAAGAGGGAAATGACCACCCGGGCCAAAGACCCGGACGGCACGGGAAGCGCAAGAGCAGGCCGGAGGGGAACAACGCCCAAGACAACAACAGAACGGAGCAGAAGGAATAGCAACACCGAACGCAAGCTGGAGCAGCCCCACCAGCGCCACCCAAGACGAGATGACAGTACACGGCACCAGACGACGGTCCTGGAACAACCCCGAAGGGAAAGATAAGACAACCCTATCAGAGACCGAAGAACCCTGGGGAGCCGGTCGGCCGAGCAGACAGCACGCGGGACTTGGGATCCTGTGGTCCCGGGTTCGATCCCGGGCGCCGGCGAGAAACAATGGACAGAGTTTCTTTCACCCTATGCCCCTGTTACCTAGCAGTAAATAGGTACCTGAGTGTTAGTCAGCTGTCACGGGCTGCTTCCTGGGGGTGGAGGCCTGGTCGAGGACCGGGCCTCGGGGACACTAAAAGCCCCGAAATCATCTCAAGATAACCCTTCACAGTGATTGGAAAACCGGAAGAACCGCCAGGAAAAGTACATACTGCTGCTGAGATGAAGCATGCAGGAGGGAGACTGGTTGATACCTGGTTGATGGAGTTTTGGGAGTTCTTCTACTCCCCAAGCCCGGCCAGAGGCCAGGCTCGACTTGTGAGGGTTTGGTCCACTAGGCTGTTGCTTGCAGTGGCCCGCAGGCCTATATATCCACCACAGCCCGGTTGGTCCGGTACTCCTTGCAGGAAACAATCTAGTTTCCTCTTGAAGATGTCCACGGTTGTTCCGGCAATATTTCTTATGCTCGTTGGGCGGGTGTTAAACAACCGTGGACCTCTGATGTTTATACAGTGTTCTCTGATTGTGCCTATGGCACCCCTGCTCTCCACTGGTTCTATTCTGCATTTTCTTCCATGTTGTTCACTCCAGTACGTTGCTATTTTACTGTGTAGATTTGGTACTTGGCCCTCCAGTATCTTTCACGTGTATGTTATTTGATATCTCTCTCGTCTCCTTTCTAGTGAGTACATTTGGAGGGCGTTGAGACGATCCCAATAATTTAGGTGCTTTATCGCGTCTATGCGTGCCGAATATGTTCTCTGTATTCCCTCTCTTTCAGCAATCTCTCCTGGTCTGAAGGGGTGAGTGAGTACTGAGCAGTACTCAAGATGGGACAACACAAGTGACTTGAAGAGTACAACCATTGTGATGGGATCCCTAACAACGACTAACAACGAAGCCACCAGCGCCCACACAGGCGACGAGAACTCAAGACAAAAACCTGAGACGCTAAGACTGGAGGGGAAGAACAAACCAGCCTCGTACAGGGCTGGACCCTGTACGGACCCGCAAGAGGGGCAGAGCCGCCGTGAGACCCTCAGGATCAAAAACTGAGGAAGCAGCACCCCCATCCAAGGCTGGCAAAACCAGAAGGAACGGCTGCCAGGTAACTAGGAACCCAATCCCGGCGAGCCAAAAAGGAACCAACCCGGGGGCGAGCAGAAACGCCCCGTCCGGGAGGAACCCCCCCCCCCCTCCCCGGGCCCCTGAAGGACCAACAAGGCCAACACCAAAGAGCCAGGGCCCAGGCCGAGACCAATGAGGAAAATGAGTACCACGAACTAAAGTGCGAGACGCGAAGCGAAAAACAGCGACCTCGCAACCAGCTCCAGCAGGGAAGAACAACGCATGCGTTTCCAGGGTATACAGGAGGAGAACTATGCAGAACATGTACCGCAGAAAAAACGTACAGTCCAGAAAAGGAACCAAGAAAAGCAGTAGCCAGGACTAGAAACCCAGCTACCCCAGTCCCAAGAAAAGGAACCAGAAGGGCAGGAGCAGTGACCGCAAGTCCACACCAACTTGCAGACATTGCTACAAGAAGCCTGCTGTGAGAGACAAGGAAAAAGTGCACCAAAGCACTTTTTCCCAGACATAGCACAGCACCAAAACTGAACACAGGGGTAGGCCAAAATCAGGGAATGGAGCATGGACAGAGGCCCACCCCAGCACCCAACAACAGTATAGTATAGCCAATAAGCACCGACCATGATACACACATGGGGCCTGGGGGCCTGGTAGCCTGGTGGATAGCACGCAGAACTCTTAATTCTGTGGCGCGGGTTCGATTCCCGCACCAGGCAGAAATAAATGGGCAAAGTTTCTTTCACCCTGAATGCCCCTGTTACCTAGCAGTAAATAGGTACCTGGGAGTTAGTCAGGTGTCACGGGCTGCTTCCTGGGGTGTGTGTGTGTGTGTGTGGTGTGGAGAAAAAAAAAGTAGTTAGTAAAAAACAGTTGATTGACAGTCGAGAGGCGGGCCGAAAGAGCAAAGTTCAACCCCCGCAAACACAACTAGGTGAATACAACTAGATGAATACACAGCCATGTGTAGCACAGAGGGAGGAAAATGGAAATAGGCAAGGAAAAGACCGGAATACGAACCAAGAAGCAGCCAGTAATGCAACGTACATGACGAACCACAATGTGGGGTGTGGATGGTCACACATACGCTGAGGGACACCATGGATATCAGGGCGCAGCCAGGCACTGAAGATAGGCAAGGAAGGAGTGTCCAGAGATCAGAGACCGAGACAAGGAAGGAGTACACAAAGCACAGACCAGGGGAATGAAGGAGTATCTAAATAATGAGAAAAGACATGGGCACCGAAAAACTAAAAAACATCGAAATGCAGGGCAGGGCCCCACAGTACAACTTAGAACTAGATACACAAAGTAATGTCACCACAAGACACACACACAGTGTCCTAGCAAACACACAACACCTAACACCCCTGTTAAGTGCCAATGACGCTACCCTGGCAAGTAGGGAAGTGATAGGGTAGACAAGGACGGAGTATGCAACACAGGTGGTACATGCACAAGGGGGACACAGGCAGAAGCCGAGTACCCAAATGAGCCACAGAGACAGTAGAAAGAACATCCTCAGTGACAGTAGTCAGGAATCAGAATGCAGTAGGAAGTGATGTGGTGGAGGCTGACCCCATACACAGTAGCAATGTAGAGAAGATAGAGCCCAGTAGGCTCAGGAAGTTGTACATCGGTGATTGACAGTAGAGGCAGGACCAAAGAGCCAGAGCTCAACCCCCTGCAAACACAACTAGGCAAGCACAACTAGGTGAGTACAACTAGGTGAGTACAACTAGGCGAGTACAACTAGGCGAGTACTCCACCAAAAGCGAGAACCAGCGCCGGGCCGACAGTCGCCAGAGAGTACAATCTCACCTGCAGAAAAAGACACACCACTGTGTCACGACACAGCTGAGCCGTGCAATGTAACAGGAGCATCCCTAATGGAGAATGTCCAGAGGTGCGTGCCCAGTAGAAGACGAGGTGCATGTAGGACAGAGGCGGAGGCGGCGCCACTCAGAGCCGCCCCACACTCGCAAGCCGAGAAAAGAACCAAAAGATTGCTCCACATATAAAATCCAGAGCACCCCGAGTATCCAGGAGGTCAGGACCGGAGATAAGAGCGAAAACAGCATAGAATCCGCGAGAAAGAACGCGGAACACGAACACATGTACACCACCCAGCAACGAAACGATCACCCCAGCCCCAGCGCCCAAGGTACGAACCTTACCGCCCATCATCTGGGTGGCACGGTTCGTACACCAGACATACAAATGTAGCACATGACACAATATGTAACAAACCAGTCGTATATACACATATCGTACATACACCAGCAATGTGTACGTAACGAATATGAGGAATGTTGAAACAGGATCAAAGGAGAAGGAGAACGGAAGAGTACCAACGATTCAGAAAAAAAATACGAGGGAAATCTCACTGGAAACCGGAAGCCAACAGACGTTCCAGTAACATTGGAAGTACCGAAGAGGTTTGCGAACCAATGAGAACTGTGACAAGCAATCACAAATGCACGGAAGCACAGACTGGCCCAAGGATACCCCAGACCATGCGACGTGCAGGGATCCCGATACGAAGGGAACAGCATCGCTACACAAGCTTGAAAAGGGTGAAGAAAGGGATGAAAAACACCCCCAGGAAAGACGGAACCGACGGACCCGAAGGGACATGGAACTCGAACCAACACACACGCAGAGGGGAAAGAAAAACCCCACTCTGGGGAACTGCAAGCCCGGCTCCAAGGGTACAAAACCCCAGCAGGGCAAAATAAGGCCTAGGCCTCCAGGCCACCCCCTCCAAACCCCGGGAACCTCTACAGCAGGACTCAGGGCTGAGTTGTTCCCCCAAAGACCCAGCCCCACAAGGAAAAGCCATGGCAGCTGTACAAAACACTAAGGAAGGGAGCCCACTGGTCAGACCCATACAGCACGGCTGTGGAAACAGGCTCGAATGCCTCCACCACCACTCCGGAAGAGGAAAACCCCCGAGACCACCCGAGTCTTATTCCAACCAGACCCAGCCCCAACCCCGAAACCCGCCTACGGTTTGGAGCCGGAAGCAAGGGAAAGGAAGTATGCACAACAGAAGGAGAAGGATGAGGAGGAGCGGACAAAACCGCAGCCGAAGCGACTCCCACCCCCAAGTCCAAACCCCTATAACCAAAATGGGGCAGTCTTGGGGCATCCGGGGCCGCAACCAACCTAGAGCGTTGTAGCAACCTAAACTAGCATGCAAAGCCGCAGCTGCCTGCACCTGCATATCATGAACAGTGGCTTGGGTGAACTGGAGTACGTACAGACAACACACATCGAACGATTCGGGATCAAAATCAAAGACCCAACAGGCAGCATGGCAGAGGCAAAACAGGCGAGTATCACCCTGAGACAAGCGGACAGAGCAACCTTCAAACTCGCAAGACATGAGCAGGGGGATTTGGAGGTCACATCTATCAAACCACGGAGCTCCCATGGGGTTTCCCAGGGCCCTTAGCCATGGTTACACGCTAAGGGAAGCCCAGGCAGGGTACTGCAAACCGGCACCCAAGTCTACCAAACAAACAAATACAAATACAAACTTCTAAAGCTGAACCCCTGGGACATGTCCACTCACGGGGGGCCAAGCAGGGGGACCACCAAACACAGAATACAGACAAACACACCCCAAGAACAGCAATATGGGACCACAAAGGCAGACCTGCCCACCAGGCAAAAAACAAAAACAAAAGAAAAACCCCGCAAGAAGAGAATGTACCCAGGCGGAACAGAGCCAGTCGCTGTTATAGGTGAAAACTAGCTGTGCAGTACCCCGCACCCCTGCCAGTGACAAAAACTACCCCCTACCCAGAGACAAACAAGGATAAGAAAAACTCCAGCTGACCCCAAGGGCGGCCAAATACCAAGCAGTAAACGGCACAGCGAAGGTAGATCCCGAGGTGACTTGTGGAAGGAGGCCCCCTAAGCCCCAAGGGCAGTACTTGCAGGGCACCTAGGGAAGGGAACCCTAGGCGCATACAGCCCGAGTACCGTCGAATACGACTCCTGGCTCACGCACCACCTGAAGAGAGAGCCCACACCACAAGGCACAGGACAAACAAAACCTGAAGCCAAAGGCACGACCAGAGATCCTTAGACTCCCATCAGGCAAGAACTGAAGGTTGGGTCGCCGGCGGGTGGGTCCAGGGCTCCCCCTGCCCACTCCCAGGGAGGAGGGGGGGGGGCTGCGCAGATAGCAGCGTGGCAACGTGATGATGTCATGCTCGTTTGCTAATTTTCACTTGGGAGTTCTGTCCACTTGTTCGACCTTCGCTTGCAATAGTTTTACCAGAATAGGGGTTTGTTTTGGGGCGCCTACCTTTCTGGGTGTCTGTCCTGGTCGATGGCAGACATAGAATGCTCCTAACCACAGGGGAGGGGGGGGGGTCTCTCTAAGCCATTGCTCCTCGTGTGTCTCTAGAGGGGGCCAGGTTCTGGCTCGTGGTCCCTGGTAGGCAAGAACTCCATGCATTGACTAATGCCAGAAAGATATACATATTCATTCAGCCTGGATAGCTCCGGGGAGCCGACGGTGCTCCCCCAGAAATTTCTTCAGCAGCTTTGTTTAGTTAGTTTAATTCTAATATTTCTTGTTCTTGAAGTTCCAGGGCTCGGGAATTCTTTCTTATCAATTTTGCACAATACCGTTACTATTTTGTACGTAGTGGTCACATCGCCTCTTCTTTTTTCTTCTATCTTCCAGTTTCGGCACATTTATTGCCTCTAACCTCTCCTCATAACTCTGTCTTTCAGTTCTGGAAGCCCTTTAGTCGCATATCTTTGGCACGTTTTCCCCATTTGTTGCTTGCATATGCACGCAACACACACACACTGATCACCACTTACAAAAAAATAATGTGAATTGACCAAATTGACAAAAGAGGAATTCCTGAAACTGGCAACCTCATGAACAAGAAGTCATAGATTCAAGCTAAGGAAACAAAGGTGATGAAACAAATTTTTGATTGTCAAAGAAAGCGTTCCAAGTGGTAGAAAGTTGGAAAAAATTAAGTGAGAAATTTGTGGAGGCCAAAACCATCTGTAGTTTCAAAGCAAATGTGACAAGAGTACTAGGAAGGTGGGACACCACGAGTGTAGCTCCCATCCTGTAACTACACTTAGGTAATTACACACAATCTACCAGAAGACATACAGAATTGTATGAACACGTTTGCTAATGATGCAAAGCTACTGGGTAAGATGATAAACTCGATTGTCATGCCCTTCAAGAAGACCTGAACAAAATAAGTGTATGGAGCAATACTTGGCATTTATTCCCATTACATTCCAGCAGCCACGTTATGGAATATGGAACAGGAAAAAAAAAAAGGCCACACAAAATCTTCACATTATGTGAAAAAGCTTTAAAGAATTCTGATAAAGAAAGTGATCTAGAGGAGGTTCTAGATGATAATAATAATAATAATAATAATAATAATAATAATATTATAAACCAGAAGATCACATAAAGAACACTGAGAGAAGCGTATGTTACGCTTTTCAACTTTAGAGTCACTTTTTAATACATGGGTGGCCAAATATTAAATAAATTATTCACAACCTTTGTGAGACCAAAGTTGGAATATGCAGCAGTTGCATGGCACCCATATCTTAAACAGCACATCAGTAATTTGGAAAAGGTGTAAAGACAAGCAACTAAATGGCTCCCGGAACCGAGAAACGAGTTATGAGGAAAGGTTAGTAGCATAAGTATATCAAAGCTACAAGAAAGAAGAAAAAGAAGAGGGATGATCAGTACGTACAAAATAGTACCAGGAATCTACAAACCTGAAAAGGAATTTATAAAAACTGCAAATTCGAGAACAAGAAAACCTAGGTTTCAACTAAGGAAACAAAGGTGTAAAAAAACAAATAAAGAAATTAGAAAGTTCACTTTTGCAAACCCAGTGGCAAATGGTTGGAACAAATTAAGTAAGGTGGTGGTGGAGGCCAAAACCGTCAGTATTCTCAAAACATCACATGACAAGAGTACAGTACTGGCAAGACGGGACAACACGATCATAGCTCTCTAACTACAGAGCGCTATGCTCATGGTGTAGTTATCCTGCATCTATACTTGGGTAATTACTAGCAGACTGTTACACCAAACATTATACACTTTTGCCATACAGTGGTACCTCAGCTTACGAATTTAATTCGTCCCCAGAGACGGTTCGTAAGCTGAAAATTCGTAAACTGAAGCGAATTTCCCTATAAGAAATAATGGAAATTGAATTAATCAGTTCCAGACTCCCAAAAAAATTAACTTTAAAGTAAATTTAACACTTAATTCACCCAAATCTTTAGTACTAAAGTATGTACAAGTTTTTACTTACCTTTATTGATGACTTTTGTTGGCATATGGAAGACTGTGTGGAGGAGGGATGTTACTGTTTGGAAGGGGAGTCCCCTTCCATTATAACATTAGGCGTGATGACTTCTCTGGGGTACACTTTCTGGGACGTTTTGCCTGCATACCACTAGGACCTGCATGTAGCTCACTGCTTGTTTTCTCACTATATGTCTAGCGACACTTGTTTTTCCCCACATTGTAACACTTGTCTGAAGTGAGACATCACATTGTCATTAAAAAGGTTAACACAATAGCCTGCTACAGTTTGATTTGGACGACACTTTTTAGCAAAACTTTGCAATTCTTCCCATACTGCACACATTTTCTTAATAAATGAGGAAGGAACACCCTTTACTCTACATCAACAACCCTCATACTATTTTCATGTCTACGAATGAAATCTTGTTTTCCTCTATGGTCATTCTCACATGTGTTTTCTTGCCTTGAACTTTACCACTGGCTTTCTTAGGACCCATGGCGAGATATATAATAACTTTTATGTTCAAATAGCCAAAAATCCGAAAACTGTAATTCTTTACAAAGAATTCAGGTGTGATAGTCACTAGGCAGGAGGCACTGGTAAACTGAGATGCGATTGCCGTGCCACCACGCGATAGGTCGGCCCATATGTGTATCAACAAACTCGTTTCCCCGAGGCAAAGTTCGTAACCCGATTCAAATTTTTCAAAGAAATTGGGCTCGTCACCCGTAAAGTTCGTAAAAACGGGGCATTTGAAAGCCGAGGTGTCACTATCTTTACAATTAAGCTATTATAATAGGCTGCTAAGATATATAATGTACTCAAAATACTATTTAAATAAATTTAAAATACTGTACAGTAGTTATCAAACCTTATATTTAATGAAATCAGGAGACTGCAGTAATCTCGAAAATCTCAGGAATGCTTGAAGCTTGCAGCAGATACCAAGCTGATGAGGAAAATTAAATTAAACACATTCTTTTCTCACAAAATTAATGCACTGAAGATCAGCTCAGTAACAATATTGTTCATGTATATCATATAATGTACGGAATTCTTGAATTCCGTACATTTATTTACTTAAGTACAGCATTTACTTATTTATTTACTTAAGTATTTTTGACAAAATGCTACCAAACAATACCTAAATAACTCACCTTGGTACTACCCTCAGTTCACTGGTCCATCACCTGCCAGTACACAGCTGTGTACACTAGCAAGACCACGCGTTCTCTTACTCTCGAGCAGCACCGACCTACCACGCAATGCTCACGCTGGAATGTTAACACAACTTGCTGAAGACTTCCAGATGATGCTTTAGTACCCTAATACCCACCAGACAAGGGTTAAGTAAACACTTGTCTCTAATACACCCATACATGTTCTACAACTGTGAGGGTGCGAGAGAGCGTCTGGTCTCATGGTTCTCCGCTTGTTGATCTCCCGCTGGTCGCCTGCTTTCCTTCTACACCTCTGCCGTTTTTCCTTATCTCGCTGTGTTGTAGGGGGGTACTGAATCACCTGAGGACCACATAAAGAATATTATGCGAGGAGCCTATGCCACGCTTTCTAACTTCAGAATTGCTTTTAAATACTGTACATGAATGGTGATACTGTATACTAAAGAAATTGTTCATGACTTTTGTTAGGCCAAAGCTAGAATATGCAGCTGTTGTGTGGTGCCCATATCTTAAGAAGCACATGAACAAACTGGAAAAGGTGCAAAGACATGCTACTAAGTGGCTCCCAGAACTGAAGGGCAAGAGCTACGATACGAGGAGAGGTTAGAGGCATTAAATACAGTGGCACCTCGACTTACGGTAATTTTGAGTTACGATGTAAATTTGATCGAAAAATGCGTCTCAACTTACGATAGTGTCGTCGACTAACGATATTTGTTGGTACACGTTTGGGTCGACCGAGAACGTTTCCGGTCACGCGGGCCAACCTGCCTCAGTTTACTATAGCTGCCCGCTTAGTGACGATCACGCCTTTAAGAAATTCCTTTTTTGTGGTGATTTTTTGTTTTTTGAACATAAAACTGATTATTATATATCAAGCCATGGGTCCCAAGAAAGTCAGTGGTAAGGTTCAACCTAAGAAAATAGTTGTGAGTCGAGGCAGTAGAGAATGTCCCTTCCTCAATAAGAAAATGTGTAAAGTATGGGAAGAACTGCAAAGTTTTGTTGAAAAAACTCACCAGATAAAGCTGTAGCAGGCCGTTGCATTGACCTTTTAAATGATAATGTGATGTCTTAGTACAGACAAGTGTTAAAATGTAGGAAAAAAAAAAAGTGTTTTTGACAGATTCTTAGTAAGACAAGCAAGAATACAATGAGAATACAAGCAAAGAATAAATCAGTGTTATAAATCGAATAACTGGAAACTGGTGACATCAACCTGGGACAACAAGAGGTCACCTATACCGACCGGGGACCAGCTTCGCTACCCTACGCTAAGTACGTGCCATAAAGTTTGAACAAAATAACATACATAATATTACAAATATACGGTATACATATAATATTACAAATATTAAATATATAAATATATACATATAATTTTATAAAGAGTTAAAAGGACTGACATCAACAAGTGATCCATACAGTGAACCACAAATACACTACAATACATCAGACAATGGAGAGGTGTGGCGAGTGTTCGGGAGTATTGGGAGGACGTAATGTAGGCGTCAAGTGTTGCATCTGTAACATAAGATTTCACCTGGGCTGTGCAGAATTGTCTCCAGGATGCACAAAGAGGCAAGGAATTTACTGGGTTTGCAAAGATGACAGATTAATGTTGGAGAACATAACTAAACTGATGAAAAACATTCCCGAGTCACAGAGATTATCATTCACAGACAAGCTACCAGTGATATATGCGGACTGGGAAAAGACAACATTGGATAACGACCAAAACTCAGGAACAGATAGTTTAGAGAACCGCAGCAGTAGTGTGGAGGAAGAGGGTATTGTGGTACAAAATAACAGCAATATTGCAGAGCCAGGTAATATAAACAATGAGAGCAAGAGTGAGACAGGGTGCATAGATGAAGGAATTGAGACGAAAGACGGAGATGGCTCCAATAAAGAGGTAGACAAGACAGACGCATATAAATACCTTGAAAAATGCAAAACCGGAACACATTTGCAAATTCTATGCTAAAGGAATATGCAAATATGGAAAATTAGGAGCAAAATGCCATTTTCTGCATCCCCGAAAAAGCAGGAACATGTTGGCGAGGGGTACATGCCGTTTTGGAACAGGGTGTAGATACTTCCACCCTAAATTATGTCAATTTTCAATTAGGGACAAAAAACCAGCGTTGAATGTAATGAAACGCCATTTTCTGGGTGAGTCCCGGAGGCTCCCCGGAGCTATCCCAGGCTGATATGCTAATGTCAGACTTTGGCATCAGTCATGTGTATGGAGTTCTTAGGCCTACCGGGGACCACGGCCAGAACCGGGCCCCCTCAGAGAGGCAAGGGGAGCAATGGCCTATAGAAGCCCCCGTGTAGTTGGAAGCATTCTATGTCTGCCATCGACCGGAACAGGCACCCAGAAAGGTAAGCGCCCCAAAACAAACCCCTATTCTGGTTAAAATTGCTACCCAATACCGAACTAGTGGATAGAACTCCCCAACCGAAAACAAGCAAATTAGTGTGACGTCACACACTGCCGCGCCGCTGTCTGCGCAGCTCCCCCCTCCCCGGGAGGGGGAAGGGGGAGCCCCAGACCCCCCGCGCCGGCTACCCACACCTCAGTTCTTGAGGCTGGATGTCAAAAACGCGAAAAACCGCCGACCGGAGGGAGGGAGGGATGCCGGGGAGCCTCCGGGACTCACCCAGAAAATGGCGTTTCATTACATTCAACGCTGGTTTTCTGGGGGGAGCCCCGTCGGCTCCCCGGAGCTAACTACCCACAGACAGAAAAAGAGGGACTTACCCGGGAGGCGGTCGTCGCTCACCCCTCAACTCGAAGCCGAGACAACTGGCTGCAACCGCCGACCCAAAGCAACACAGGCCCGACGAGGGCCAGGGACATTCACAAGGTAACGAGCAGCCAGGACCCTGTTCGACCGCCAAAATCCCCGCGCCCGAATATCAGACCAATACACATTCCCAAAGACGGCAGCAAGAGCCGCGAACTTACGAACGTCATGGGCACGGGGATAGACCGCAGGCTGGCTAGACCTAATAACCCTGCGGACGACCTGAGAGACCCGAACCCGCGAACAGGGAAGAAGGGAAACCGGATCAACCCACAGCGCGTCCCCGGACACAGAAGCTGTGGCGCGCAAATAACGGCGAAGCGCCGCAACCGGACACAAAACATGATGCACCCCCGGCCTGACCAACCAAGCATCAACCACCCATGGACCCCTCCGGAACGCAGCAGTCTCATTCTTCGCCAGAAAAGAAGGAGACGGCTGCAAACGAACAAAACTATCACTACGACCAAAAGAGCAGAAACCCCTGCGCCGGAGGAGAGCATGAAGCTCCCCTACCCGACCCCCAGAGGCCAAAGCCAACAAGAAAAGTGCCTTGGAAAAACAATCCTGGACCGAAGGGGCCACAACGAAACGAGGAGATGAAAGGAAAGCGAGCACTCTGTCCAAAGACCAGGACGGCTCAGGCGACGCATGAGCAGGCCGGAGGTGAAACAATGCACGAGACAGCTTGCGAAACGGCGCAGACGTAACATCGATACCGAAAGCAAGCTGAAGCGGCTCCGCCAGCGCCGCACGATACGAAGCGACAGTGTTAGGCATAAGATGACGGTCCTGAAACAACCACGAGAGGAAGGACAAGACCACCCGAACAGACAAGGAGCTAACACGACGAAGACGCAAAAAGAAACGGAAGGACCGCCAGGAAACTTCATACTGCCGCCGAGAAGAAGCCCTCAGGTGGGACACCAACAAGGAGGCCACCTGATCACCATAGAGATGATGATAGACTCGAGTCAAAAAAACCATACGCGAAGACTCGAGGAGAAGATCGAACCAGCCACGTGACGTACCGGCCCGATCTGCTGAAAGAGGCGGAGCCGCGGGAAAACCCTCGGGTTCGGACACCGAGCAACCAGCGCCTGAAACCAAGGCTGGGCCGGCCACCAAGGGGCCAGAAGGACAACTCTCCCCCGGTAAGTCTCTAAGCGAGTCAGGACCTGGAGCAACAGCCGAACTGGGGGAAAGAGGTACAGGAACCCCCACCTCGACCAATCGAGCCGAAAGGCATCGACCCCGACGGCCTCGCAATCGGGGAAGGGCGCCGCATAAACGGGAAGACGCCGCGACCACGCCGACGCGAAGAGGTCCACTTCGGGGCGCCCGAACGTCTGGCAAAGCCAACGGAAGGACTCGTCGCCGACCGTCCACTCCGTGGAGAGGGGAACGAAGCGAGACAGGGCGTCGGCCAAGATGTTGGACACGCCCCGTACGTGAACCGCCAGGAGAGCCAAACCCCGAGAACTCAGCAGACGAGTCACCCGAAGCGACCAACCCCAAAGAGACAAGGACCGCATCGAACCCCCGCGGTTCAGGCAATGAACCACCGGAGAGCAGTCCGAATGGAGCCGAATCGTCGATCCGCGGGCCACCCGAACAAGAACCCGAACCCGGCGAGCTGGGAAAGAACCAAATCCCTGGCTAGCAAGCAAGCTGACTGGCTGGGAGCCCAAACCAGCCAGTCGTCGAGGTAGGCCAACACCCGAACACCTAGGAGACGCAAACGAGCCACCACAACCCGTGTAAGGCGTGTGAACACGCGAGGTGCCAGGTTCAACCCGAACGGGAGACAACGAAAGCGGTAACTCAGACGCCCCACTACAAAACCGAGCCAGTCCCTGAACCGCGGATGAATCGGGACATGCCAATAAGCGTCCCGGAGGTCCAGGGACACCATCCAAGCACCCGGCTCCAAGAGGAGCCGAACCTGAGACAGCGTAGTCATCCGAAAGGAGGGGCAATGAACCCAGGGGTTCAGACGGGACAAGTCCAGAATGAACCGCAGGTCCGCGCAGTCCCGTTTCGGAACCGGAAACAGACGGGAAACCCATCTGAGGGACGACGTCGTTTCGACGACGCCCAAGCGTACCCACTCCAAGACGACTCGACAGAGCGCAGGGGAAGAAGCCTGCCCCGCCAGCCCCGACCCCCCAAAGGGGGGAGGGGCCACCCAACGCCACCGCAGGCCGCGAGACACGACCCGAAAGGCCCACGAATCGTGGGACCAGGCGCGGGCGAACAGCGCAAGCCGCCCCCCCATCGCCCTGTCAAAGGGGCAAACCGCGAAAAGGCCGGCGACCCTTACGAGACCCAGAACCCCGCACAGCGCGAACACCGCGCCGACCAGACGAGGGAGGGTCCGCAGGAGGAGCCAACCCCAAACCTGACACCCGAGGCCTACCACGACGAGAGGAACCCCGAGCCCTGGCACGACCTTTCCGGGAAGACCCACCCCGGGACCCCCGGAAAACCAACAAGTCCGACATCGGACGACAAGCCGCCGACGCAGCCTGAATAAACTGCGCCACGGCCGACTCCCCAAACAGGAGAGGACAAAAAGGGGAAGAACGCCTAAGAGCCAGAGCCCAAGCAGATTCCACGGAGGAACCCAGCACCGCCTGCCGACACGCGAGGCGGGAAGCATAGAACAGGGAAACTGCATCCCGCAAAATCGGCGTGAACAGCTTCAACAAGGCAGCCGACGAACGCGCAGCCGAGGACAAGGTGCCGGACCCCGGGACGGACCCAAGCGTCCCCACATCCTCCACGAGCCAATCCGAAGACAGCTCCAGGAGGGAAAAGAACCGTAAGGCCGAACACAAAAGGCCCCGAGCGCGCAAGTCCTCCGCCACGAGCGCCGCCGAAAGGGAGGGAACCTGCACATGGAGCTGAATAACGCCCACATCGCGGGGAAGGGCAGGGGCAAACAAGCACTCATTCAGGTACTCAAGTTCACCCCCCAGGAAAACCTGAAGCACCGTGGAAGCTTCCCGCCACTCCAGCGTGCGGGAACGACAGAAGGAATGCCAGGAATCCAGACCAAACAAGGGACAGTCTGCTAGCCAGGATGACTCCGGAACCTCGTAACGGAGCCAGAAAGGGAACGAAGCCCCAAACCTGAACGTGGACGGATCCATTTCCGAGGCATAATCCGGGTCACGCAGGAGGTAAGCTGCAAAGGCCGCTCGCACCACACCAGGTTGGATGCGATAAGCCGAAAACCTCCGGAAGGACGGAACCGACGTACCTGGGGGAACACGGAACCGTACCCGGGGAGGGGCCGACACCAAATCCAACTCGTACGCAGAGGGGGGGAAAGAAAACCCCACTCCTTGTAACAATAAGCCCCCGCTCAGTGGGAAGAAAAACCCAGGCGGGGTCCAGCGGGGCCCAAGGCCCCCAAGTCAGCCCCTCCCCAGCCTCGAGGTCCGTCACCACAGGACCCGAGGCCGAGTCCTCTCCCCAAGCCCCGACCCCACAAGACAAGGACGGAGCAGCCGGAAAAGCTGGAGGAAGGGGGGCCCACTGGTCAGACCCTGAAGCTTCGGCCGGGAGACAAGACTCGAATGCCTCTGCCGCCCCCCCGGAAGGGGCAACCCCCGAAGCTGCCCGAGTCTCGAGATCAAGTAACCCCTGCTCCGACCCCGAAACCCTCAGACGCTTCGGGGCCGGAAGCAGGGGCGGGGGACCAGAACGAACAGAAGGGGAAGGACGAGGAGGTGCGGACTGAACCAGGATCGAAACGACCCCCACCCCCAAGTCCAGGTCTCGAAAAGCAAAGCGGGGCAGCCCCGGGGCATCCGGGGAAGCAACCAACCGAGCGCGTTGCAACAGACGAAACCTAGACTGCAACGCACGTGCCGCCTGTACCCGAATAGAATCATCAGAGGATTGGGTAAATTGAGTCACAAGCAAGCAGCAACACTCACAGGACTCAGGGTCGAAAGTATCACCGACCCAACAGGCAGCGTGGCAGAGGCAAAAACAATGAGGGTCACCCTGAGACAAGGGGACCGAGCAACCCTCAAACTCGCACACAGCGAGTGGGGACTCCGGGGTCACATCCATCGGACCCACGCGCCCCCTAGGGGATTCCCAGGGTCCTGAGCGTTTACTTTAAGAGGACTCGCGCTCAGGTAGTCCCAGGCAGGGTGCTGCAAACCGGCGCCCAAAACTACCAAGCAAACTTCTAAAGCTGAACCCCAGGGACGTGTACACTCACGGGGACCTAGCAGGGGGCGCCACCGAGGAGAACAGTGGAAGGGCAAAAACAAACTGAATAAAATGACAGAACCCCCCACCAGGCAAAAAGAAAAGCAAAACCCCGCAAGAGGACAGCGAACCCCAAGGAACAGAGCCGGCCGCGATGTCGGGAATTACAAGCTGAGCAGCACCCTGCGCCCCTACCAGTGCAAACTGCCTCTTACCTGCCAGTAACAAGGGAGAACAGAACACCCAAGAGCCCAACAGGCGGCCGAAAAACCGAAAGGTAAAACGGACCAGCAGAGGCAGACCCCGAGGAGCCTGTGGAAGGTGGCCCCAAGCCCCAAGGGCAGTACTTACAGGGCACCTAGGGAAGGCAGCCCTAGGCGCATGCAGCCCGAGTACTGAAGATAACTCCTGGCTCTCGCACCCACAAAACTAACACCACACTCAAAGCACAGTGCAGTAGCGACACCGGAGCCAGAGCACACGACCATCGCCCATAGCATCAGCCTCAAGAACTGAGGTGTGGGTAGCCGGCGCGGGGGGTCTGGGGCTCCCCCTTCCCCCTCCTGGGGAGGGGGGAGCTGCGCAGACAGCGGCGCGGCAGTGTGTGACGTCACACTAATTTGCTTGTTTTCGGTTGGGGAGTTCTATCCACTAGTTCGGTATTGGGTAGCAATTTTAACCAGAATAGGGGTTTGTTTTGGGGCGCTTACCTTTCTGGGTGCCTGTTCCGGTCGATGGCAGACATAGAATGCTTCCAACTACACGGGGGCTTCTATAGGCCATTGCTCCCCTTGCCTCTCTGAGGGGGCCCGGTTCTGGCCGTGGTCCCCGGTAGGCCTAAGAACTCCATACACATGACTGATGCCAAAGTCTGACATTAGCATATCAGCCTGGGATAGCTCCGGGGAGCCGACGGGGCTCCCCCCAGAAAATGCAACAATCTTCAGTGTCCGGAATTCCACGTGAGAGGTACACAGCGTTATAGACGGGAAGATCAATATGACACTACTGGAAATTTTTTAGAGGAAGGCAGAAACAGAGTAGTAAATATAAGAGAGGAACAGTCAGATGGAACCACTACAGGATTACAGAGGGGAACGGAGATACCCACAAGACTGGAATACAACTTAACAACCACACAGGTACTACACCACACAATACCCGTCCTACTACCAAAACTGGACGAATCACTTCCAAAACAACACACCCTGGACGCAAACACAGTGGCCTCCTTACCAGAGCCTCAGATATTAACACCAAGTAAGGCTTCCAGCACTACCACTAACACGATAACATCATTTATATTTGCCAATATCCAGGGTATAAAAACACGTAAATCCAACAAAGTTCACATTATAGCTGGTCTCCTTCATGAGGCAAATGCAGTGTTTGCAGCCCTAACTGAAACCCACACAAAGGACTACCATGATGGTGAAATATGGATCTCTGAGTACAATCTTTTCAGATGTGATAGGAAACACCGGCTGCAGGGTGGGGTCAGCCTCTACATCAAAGACACACTCATCTGTACTGAGCTGCTAAACACCTCAAATGATATGGTGGAAGTGCTGATAATCAAAATAGAGATTCTATATGTAGTTATTGTCCTTGTATACAAGTCACCGGAGGCAAACCCTCAGCAGTTTAAAGACCAACTAATGAAAATAGAACACTGCCTGGAAAACCTCACAAATCCAGCTCCTAACATCATCCTGCTTGGGGACTTCAACCTACGGCACCTGAAATGGAAGCACCTGGCTAACACAGTAATATCAGAAAGAAAACCAGGAAGTAGCCTAAATGAACAGGCACATGCAAATGACCTGCTACGGATGTGCAACAGGTTTGCCTTAAACCAGCAAATAGTAGAACCAACTAGGAAGGAGAACACGCTGGACCTCACTTTCACTAATAATGATGAATTGATCAGGAACATAATGATTACAAATACCTGTTACTCAGATCACAACTTAAATGAAGTTATGACAACCATGGGGAATAGACCTTCAAAACCAGTCCAGATTCCCGGTGGAGGAGATTTCAGCAAATTCAACTTCAATAATAAACAGATAAACTGGGAGCAAATAAACCAGGACTTCACAGAAATAAACTGGGAAGAACAGCTACAAAATGCAAACCTGAACCAGTGCCTGGAAAAAATAAGCTCAGTAGCACTAGAAATATGTTCAAACCGCATACCCCTAAGAAAAAAGAGGAAGAGATGCAGATTGGAACGGGAACGTCGTTCCCTATATAGGTGCAGAAAACGAATCGCGGAACAACTTGAGAGTTTGAGAGTCGCATCCTATCTCAAGAACGGCAAAGAAGGTTAGGTAGAGAAATAGAAACAATTGACCGGAAGCTACAAGAATCATACAAAACCCAGGAGAGGCAAAGAGAGCAAAAGGCCATCAGTGAAATAGAGAGAAATCCGAAATATTTTTTCTCCTATGCAAAATCAAGATCAAAAACCACATCTAGTATCGGGCCCCTGCGAAAGGGAGATGGAACTTTCACCGATGACAACAAAGAAATGAGCGAGTTACTGAGGAAGCAGTACGACTCTGTTTTCAGCGAGTCGCTAAACACACTAAAGATTGATAACCCAAATGAATTTTTCATGGATATGATGCCAACATCAAATCATATATCAGACGTCACCCTATCCCCACTAGATTTTGAAGAAGCCATAAACAGTATGCCTATGCACTCTGCACCAGGCCCGGATTCTTGGAACTCCATATTCATCAAGAACTGTAAAAAACCACTATCGCAGGCCCTCCACATTCTGTGGAGACAAAGCCTAGATACTGGCGTTATTCCTGATATACTAAAAACAGCAGAGATAACACACTCCATAAATGAGGAAATAAGGCAGAGGCAAAAAATTACAGACCAATAGCACTAACATCGCACATCATAAAAAATTTTGAGAGAGTGCTAAGAAGCAAGATCACAAAACACATGGAATCACAGTATCTCCATAACCCCGGACAACATGGTTTCAGAACAGGGCGCTCTTGCCTGTCGCAGTTGCTGGACCACTATGATATGGCATTAGATGCTATGGAAGACAAACAAAACGCTGATGTAATTTACACAGATTTCGCAAAAGCTTTTGATAAATGTGACCATGGTGTTATTGCACATAAAATGCGCTCAAAAGGAATTACTGGAAAAATAGGCAGATGGATCTACAATTTCCTGACCAACAGAACCCAATGTGTAATAGTCAACAAAATAAAATCCAGCCCATCAACCGTGAAGAGCTCAGTCCCCCAGGGTACTGTGCTTGCTCAAGTACTTTTTCTCATCCTCATATTGGACATAGACAAGAACACAACCTATAGCACTGTATCATCCTTTGCAGATGACACTAGGATCTTCATGAGAGTAGGCAATATAGAGGACACGGCAAACCTCCAGTCAGATGTAGATCAGGCCTTTCTATGGGCTACAGAAAATAATATGGTGTTTAACGAAGATAAGTTCCAGCTCATGCGCTATGGAAAAAATGAAAATATAAAAATGGAAACCACGTACAAAAATCATAACATAGAACGAAAAGGCAATGTAAAGGATCTGGGTGTACTCATGTCGGAAGACCTTACCTTTAAAGAACACAATAAAGTAGCCGTCACAACTGCAAAAAAAATGACAGGTTGGATAACAAGAACTTTTCACACTAGAGATGCTATACCGATGATGATACTTTTCAAAATGCTTGTGCTCTCTAGAGTGGAATACTGCTGCACAATGACAGCCCCTTTCAAAGCTGGAGAAATTGCTGACCTGGAGAGCGTGCAGAGATCCTTTACTGCTAGAATCCACTCGGTAAAACATCCAAACTATTGGGACTGACTAAAGCGCCTAAATCTGTACTCCCTGGAGCGCAGGCGGGAGAGATACATAATAATTTACACATGGAAAATATTAGAGGGGCTGGTCCCAAACCTGCACACAGAAATAACATCACACGAGACCAGAAGACATGGCAGGATGTGCAGAATACCCCCGTCGAAAAGCAGAGGTGCAACAGGTACTTTGAGAGAGAACTCTATCAACATCAGAGGCCCGAGACTGTTCAACACGCTTCCGCTACACATAAGGGGCATAACTGGCAACCCCCTCACAGTGTTCAAGAGAACTGGATAAGCACCTCCAAAGGATACCTGATCAACCAGGCTGTGACTCATACGTCAGGCTGTGAGCAGCCGCGTCCAACAGCCTGGTTGATCAGTCCAGCAACCAGGAGGCCTGGTCGACGACCGGGCCGCTGGGACGCTAAACCCCGGAAGCACCTCTAGGTAAGCAAGCAGTGAGCCACAAGCAGGTCCTAGTGGTATGCAGGCAAAACATGCCAGAGAGTGTATCCCAGAAAAGTCATCACTGCCTGATCTTATAATGGAAGGGGACTCCCCCTTCCAAACAGTAACACCTCTCCTCCTTCCCTCTCATCACCATCTTCCATATGCCATCAAGAGTCCTCCATAAAGGTAAGATAAACTTATGTATTCTATTGTAGTTAGAGAACAAAATTGTATTCAGCATAAAATGTATTTGTAAGCTAATATTTTGGAGGGTGGGGAACGGATTAATTCAATTCCCTTTATTTCTTATGGGAAAAATCTCTTCAACTTACGATATTTTGACTTACGATCCGTCTCTGGGAACGGATTACCATCGTAAGTCGAGGCCCCACTGTATGCCAAAACTAGAAGAAAGAAGAAAAAGAGGTGATATGATCACTACATAAAAATTGTAACAGGAATTGATAAAATCGATCGGGAAGATTTCCCGAGACCTGGAACTTCAAGAACAAGAGGTCATAGATTTCAACTAGCTACCTTGAAATTACCTTGAAGTGCTTCCGGGGCTTAG